>NC_067399.1:403145016-403345016 GCF_016432865.1 Antechinus flavipes | reverse complement strand
CATAGGCTACTTTAATAGAAACTTGTGGTCTAAAACGAAGGGTCAAAAGTAAAGGGTTCAGAAGAAAAAGACAGATCTGAGGAATAAATAGCTATGAGATATAAAATGTTTTGATATTAAATTGATATTAAAAATAGTACCTGGGTTCTTAAACCATGGACCAGGAATGATCGGCTCTTGGTGTCAGATATGGAGTGCATCCAATAAGGACTGGGGGAAAATGTGTACAGTCTTACATAGCGAATCAAAAATAAATCTTTGCAAAGAAACAGAATGAGAGAGAAAATCATCTATAGTATTCATGAAAATAGGTAATGCAGAGAATAATTATCATATTGAAATAATAGAGATATATAGAAATTTGTAAGCTCCAGGAAAAAAGCAGCAATAAAACCTATGACCTCATATATCTATATACAAATGTACCAAGTATGGATAATAAATAGGTAACAGGCAGCTGTGTGGATAAAGCATCTATCAATAGACTTATCCAATAGAGCAGCAGATTTAGAGTCAGGAAGTTCAAATCTGACCTCAGACACTTACTAGTTGTGTGACCCTAAGCAAGTCTCTTTATTCTGTTTGCTAAAGTTTCTCACTTTCAAATGAACTGGAGAATGAAATGGCAAATAACTCTAGTATTTTTATCAAGAAAACCCCAAATGGTCATGAAGAGTCAACCATGACTGAAAATGACAATAAAGAGATCTTAATTCAAGGAAGCAGTTTTAACCACACAAATATCTGAGGCTTGATAGAATGGTGCCCACAGCAGAAATATGCTCACAATGAAGATGATCAGTAGAAGGAAGGGCAGGGATAGAACTGTATAATAAATGGTATATTTATATATAGAAATCCAGGAAAGCAGATTGGGGAAGTATAATGTAGAATATGTATATGAAATCAACAGAGGCAGAAAAAAGTAGTAAGAGTATTATCAGTGTATACTACAATCCACTTGGAATGAAAGAAGAAACAGAAGAGTAATTATGTGATAAGTTTAGCATAGAGTCAGTGTAGTAACTGGAAACTTCATTTTTCTGGGCATTTCCTTGGACTCTGCCAAAAGTAAAGGAAAACCATTTTTTTGGTTTGCCTTACTGATAATTTTCTTTTCATAGAGAAGAATAAAGGGACTTGCTCTTCTGACCCTCATTTTGATCAACAAGATTAAACTGGATGCTGAAGAAGAAATGATTAGATTCTTTGGAGGAAGTGACCACTATGTTTTAGAATCCATGATAAAGATGGAGAGGACAAAGCCAGACATAATCTAGAGATGCACCCTACATTCTTAGACAATAGTTTTAAAGGGATCAGAGAAAGGACAGAGTAGGTCTCTTGGTCTAACATTCTGTAGGGGAAATTTGTTGAGGATGGATAGGGAGACTCTCAAGAAATAGAAATGCAAACAATTCCCATTCCAAGGAAATAGACTGTTATCTGAAGGAAGTAATACAGAAATACAGTGAACTTATCATTCATTTTAAGGGTTAAAAGAAGTGTACAAAAAGTGAAAGCAAGACTAGCTAATGGAGTGTGAGCATGCACTGTCCTGTAGGAAGATGATCAGGAGTGCTAATGTTTAAGATGAGCTGAGGCTGATGACAAAAGCAAAAAATTCACAACTCTGATTTTGCTGATATTGAGAATTCTCAGTGAGGAAACTCCTACAAATGGAGCTCAGTGTCTAGTCTACAGTGAATCTTAGAAAGTTGCCTGGAGTAATAACACATTAATTTACTTTCCAGGATCCTGTGGGACCTGTGGCTAACCTGTGTAAGAAAATGGGAGATGAACTTGGGTTTTCCCGATTCCAAGCCCAGTTCTCTCTCCATCACGCTATACTGCCCCTGAAAGTTACATCAGGGAAATAAGGAGAATCAAAAACCAGTATAGGACTGCTGTTCCATATGAATGGAAGGACAATAATGGAAGATGAAGAGAAAGTGGACTTGTTCAACTCTTATTTTGCTTTCAGAGAATGATTTCTTGACTGAGAAGGATTGAACAAAACTGGCTAACTGAGATTTGATACAGAACATAAATAGAGCCATAGCTCTTTGCTGAGTTTCACTGACCAGGCTGATAAACTATTTAAGGTACAGGAAAAACTGGTAGATGTGATTCCTGAGCTAATATCAGTGATCTGAGAAAAAGTATCCATCATGGAAAAAATATTATAGTTTTGGAAAAGATACAGATCCCCGTTCTTCCTTCTCTCTCTCTCCTCCCTTCCTGAAGGAAGTGGGGCCTATATAAACTATAGGCTATTGTGTTCTAGGTTTTACTAAAAGAATAGTGGGTAAATATCTAGGAAAGCAAACCATGATCAAAAGGAGATGGCATGGTTTTAAAAACATGTCATACATAGACTAATCTCATTTATATTTTTGGGTATGGTTATAGATATGGTGAAAGAGGTTGGGGTAGATCTGCAGAATGCTATAGATAATTTGCCCATTATTTTAGCAAAACATTTAACAAAGTCTGTCATGATAATATTGTTTTTGGATGTAAGTGTAGAACACTGGGTCAAATCTAACCAGATGAAATTCAGTAGGGAATTTGAAATCTACAAGTGGGTTTAAAAAATCAATTTAATCAATGCCAGTGAGCTTATCCCAATATCAGTCATTTGTTTGAAAAATCAGCAAGCATTTTTAGTGGACTGATAGCTTGAGATGAGTCAAAAGTATAATATGGGAGCCAACAAATTCAATGCCAATTTCTCATGCAGCATGATGAATATGGAAATATGCTTAGAAGAATCACACATGTTTAACCTTTATCAGATTGGTTGTTGTCTTGGGGGAGAGAGATGAAGGAAGGGAGGGAGAAAAGTTTGGAACACACGTATTGGAAAAAGCAGATATTGAAAACTATCTCTGTATTACTTGAAAAATAAAATACTATTTAAAAAAGAGTAACATAGAGCACTGGGCTAGAGAGGATCAGTCTAACTGTACTCTGTCATATAAATGGCCTCTAGCATGTTGTGTTCATTTCTGGGTGCCACATTTTAGAAAGGATATTGGGATAAATTGGATATCAAGTATAAGAGGAAATGAGTATGCTAATGGGATTTAAGATTATTTCACATAAGGAACAGTTGAAGCAATTGGGTCATGTTTCTCCTAGTGAAGAAATTTGGGATGGAATGGTATTTTTTGTTTTTCAAGTATTTGAAAATCTATCAGGCAGATGAGGAATAGGTTTTTTCTATTTGACCACACAGGCACAATTAAGATTATTAGGAAGAAATTGTTAGAGCACAAACTCAGGCTTGATATAAAGAAAAAAACTGCACATAATTAGGTCTCTCTAAATGTGGAAGAGATTGTCTTGGGAAGAAGTGGGTATCACCTTTCAAACATTAAAGGTGAATGGCCACTTGTTGAATTACGCTATCAATAAGGCCTTTTTTTTTTGGCAGAAGTTGGACTAGAAAGCCAAGAAGGGCTCTCTGAATGTTAAAATCCCATGATTCTGCTAATACTATTATGTGATCTTTGGTTAGAATTCATGAGGAATACCATCTTATATTCTCAATGCCATAATTTAGAAATGATGGTAAATGGGATCAGCAGGAAATACTAAACAAAATTATATAAAAATTAAATTGAGGGAATCTAGAAATATTTGTCCTGAGGAAGAGGTTTAAGGAAGAATATGATCTCATCTCTTCAAATATCTATAGGGTTGTTAAGTAGAGGAAAAATCATCACATAATCACCATTGGCATTTACTATAGACTACTACTATCTTTTATAATGAAAGGTAGTATGCCACAGTGGATAGAACAATGAACTTATAGTCAGAAAGAAAGATAAGTCGTTATTGTGTTTTAGTAAAACCTAGAACACAATAGTAATGACACTTGGTTGTCGTTATTAAGGAAACTATAACCTCAGTTTATGGAGGACAGTGATAGCACCTGCCTCTTAGGGTTGCTGTGAAGATCAAATGGCTCAATATCATTTTGGCAAGATCTGCCAGAGGTTATACTTTGCTGGCATAGGCTGTGAAAATTTAGAATCACCTCTTTATCTCCATGAGGTTATGAAGTAAGATAATTAATGCTAATAGTAATACTTAAGATGATAATAACTTTTCTCAGTAAATCCTATTCATCAAGTATGAACTTCAGGCAATTTTACCAGAATTTCAAAATACTTTTTGGAAACTTTAAACTGGATGTGCCCCACATAGAACTCATTATTTTTCACTCCAAATTCTCTCTTCTTTTAAATTTCTTTACTATTCTTGAGGGCCTCAATATCCTCCTAGACATACAATTTATTTTTTACCTCAATGTCATCTTTAATCCCTCACTGAAACTCACCTCATATATCCAATTTGTTGCTGAGTCCTGCAGTTTCTACTTTCACAGCATTTCTTATATACATTCCTTTCACTGTACTCACACAGCCATCACCCTGGTGCAGTCCCTCATTCTTAGCCTATGACAATATCCTATTGATTGATTTCTTGACTTCAAATCTTTCCCCTCTTGAATCCCTTCTTCATTCTTTGCTCAGGTGCCAAAACGTTCTTTTTAAAGCACAATCCATCCACATTATCCTTTACTGCCACTTATAGAGCCCAATGAGATACTTCCAGTATTAAACTTCTTTACTGGCAGTTAAATGGCATAGAGTATAACATACTCATGATCGAGCTGATTTCAAATGGTGCTTCCGATACTTACTATCTGAGTAATACTGGGAACTTTATTTAACTTTACCCTCAGTTTATTCCTCTGTAAAATGAACATAATAATAACATATTCTTCATGAGGTTATTGAATTTAAATTGTATTTAATTACACACATATATTATATATACATACATATATATATATAGTGCAAAGCAAACATTAAAGCACTTTATAAATGCTAACTATTATTTTTTATTTGCACCCTGACTCCTTTCCACTTTTGGAGTCTTCTTATAGTTTATTTACTTGGTCTTCTTGCTATTCCTTGCACATGAAATCTCATCGCCCAAATGGGTACTTTTTCACAGGCTATTACTCATGCCAGAATACTTTCTCTCATTTCTGTTTTTACGCTTCCTTCAACTTGACTCTTAACTTCTACAAGATGCCTTTTCTGGTTCTCTCTGATACTAGTACCTTTTTTCTGAGTTTACTTTCCATTTACTTTGGATGCTCTATGTACACCTATTGTGTACAGAGTTGTTTGACCCCATACATAATAATTTGTATATAGTTATTTCCCCAAGTAGGATGAGATCATGCTTTTATCTTTCACCACATCCCCAGTGTTTAGCCCAGTATCTGTCACATAGTGAGTGCTTATTAAATGCTTTCTGACTGACAAAGCCCAGATCATGCTTTATCTCATCCAACTAGTCATCATAACACCAAGACCTAGTCAGGATGGCTACCATTCTCTACCTTTTTCCATTAGAAAAAATAACATTCTGGACTTGGAATTATGGAGACCTTATCCACTTCTACCTCAGAGAAATGAATACTATCAATTTTGGGATGGGCATTGCCTCGATTGGAGAATAATTAAATCACCTTAGTGCTGGCTCCATACCCCCTAGATCATATTTATTCCAGTTAGCCATCTAGCAGGCCCCTAGGGCCTACCTAGCATAGGTCATCTAGTTGTCTGCCCTATCTTCATTGTCACACAATACTTCCCCCACCTTCTACTTTTCACCTTTGCCTAAAGCAAGAAAAATCAAATAATAATTATTACTTCCAATGGAAGGGTGTGCCAACCTACTGGCCTATACTATTCACAATCCCTTGCATTACCTAAACCTTTTAAATATATTTTTATATTTTGGACTCCTTTGGAAAGCTGGTGAAATAGACTCCTCTTAAATCACTGAAGAAAATATTAAGCTTCAGGTAGAAACTAATAGTTTCCTGGTCACCACTTTCCCCTTAGTAGAATGTAAGATCCTTCTGGATAGGGACTGCCTTATTTTTGTCTTTGTATCTTCAGTTCCTAGCAAAATGCAAATGCATCTTAGTTGAATGATTGAAGTGACTGGGTTTTAATAATTTATGTCAAAGATACACAAGGTCTGGCAGGTTCTACCTCCTTGAAAACTTTCAAGTACAGGCCTAGTGATGGACTGTTGTTTATTGTATGAGGACCAGCCTAGTTAACTGAAGGTGAATTCTTCTGTTACAGAGCAACTAGAGTATTATTTATTTTGAGCCCAGATTACCTCATGAAACCACCACCAACAAAGGCAAGAAGGTAATGGGTTCATACAATCAACATGGGGAATCACCTGGATAAACAAGACTTTTGAAATTCTGAGGTCAGAATGTTTGGTTTGGAATTGTGATCTCATTTGTGGGAGGTGGGATACTTCTGGTGTGTAAAATCTTCTCCCAGTGAAGATCCTCATCTGTTACTCATAATATTATAGTTACCTGAGACACTGAGAGGTTGTGACTTCTCACTTTGTTAGCATGTCTTAAAGGCAGAACTTAAACTAATTCTTCTTAAACTCTGAATCTACCCCTCATTCACAATGTAGAATAGTTCACATTAATATGGCACTTAGGAATTATAGGATACTTTCCCAAGCAATATGTTCTTTGATTCTTGTAAGTGTGATAGAATAGATAGAGTGCTGGACTTGGGAATTGGGAATGTGGGTTCAGATCTTGCCTCTGACACTAGTTATTTGTCTTTTTAAAAGTCACTTAAACTGTCCAAACCTCAAATTCCTCATCTGTAAAATCAGAGGATTAGACTATTGGTCTCTGAGATGCCTTTCAACTCTAAATGTATTGTTCTATAATCTGGGATTATAATAAATATATTATATAATATTATAACATGCAAATATATTATATAGATATAAATATATATTTTATCAAAATTCTATAATAAGCATTACCACTCCCACTTTATATATTAGCAAACGAAAGCACAGAGAAGTGAAAAATTTGTGTAAGTCACAGAGTAATTAGAATCAAAATAAAGACTTGAACAAAGGGCTAATATGATGGAAAAGGAAAGTGACAAATGTTGGAGGAAATGTGGAAAAATTGGGCCACTAATGCTTTCTTGGTGGAATTGTGAACTGATCAACCATTTTGGAGAGCAATTTGGAACTATGCCTAAGGGTTTATAATTGTACATGCTCTTTGTTCCAGCAATGTGATTACCAAGTCTGTATTTCAGAAATCAAATAAAAAAGGGACTTAAATGTACAAAAATTTTTTGTAGCTCTTTTTGTGATATAAAAGAATTGAAAATTGAAGGTATGCACATTAGTTGGGGAATGGTCAAACAAGTAGTGGTATATGAATGTAATGGAATACTACTGTGTTATAAGAAATGACAGGATGCTTTCAGGAAAAACCTGGGAAGATTGACATGAACTGATACAAAGTAAAGTAAGCAGAACTAGAAGAACTTTGTATATAGTAACAGTGATAGTTTATGATGATCAACTCTGAATGACTTGCTATTATCAGCAATACAATGATCCAAAATGATTCTGAAGGACTTATATATGCTGAAAAATGCTGTCTACCTCCAAATAAAATTGATGGAGTCTGACTGCAAATCAAAACATATTTTTGAAACTTTATTTTTATTTCTGTCATTTCTTTTTTTTTGGGGGGGAGGTCTATGTTTTCTTTTGCAACATAGCTAATATAGAAATGTACATGTATAATCTATATCAAATTGCTTGACTTTTCAAGGAGCAGAGAATGAAGGGAAAGAGGGACGGAGAATATTTGGATCTTACAATTACCAAAAAGAAATGTTAAAACTTTTTTTACATGTAATTGAGAGAAAAATAAAATAAAATCAGAGACTTTAAAAAAGACGAACTCATGTCTTCTGTTTTGAAAATACATGCTCTCTCCAGTACTTTATATAACTTTCCTAAGGAGTCAGTGGTAAAATATTTTTTAACTATCTGCAGACTCCATGGTGTTAAGAGGTATTTTGATTTCTCTCTAGAAAAAGTCTTTTGATTCACACAGGAACTCAGTTTACAGTAACCATAACTTTTATTTATGTTTCTCAGCCACTGGATAGAAATTAGATGGCCACATCAATATCCTCCAAGAAAGATTCTGAATTCTGGTTTGCTCTCTAAAAAGTTCATATTTATGATTGTTCTTACTCCACATTTAGAGTTTAAGTGTTACCCTTTTTTAAAGTTGGGGAAAAAAACAATTTCCATTAATGGAGACTTGAATGGCATCCAATTATTTTTAAACCTCTATTTAAGCAGGTCTGAAATTCCAAGGTTAAAAATTATTTTCCAGTGGATTAAAGCAGAAGCTGTAGGAATATTTGCCAGGAATAACCTAAAGGGGAATTATTATTCATTTATAAATGTTGCCCTCAATGGCTTCTAAATTATTTTTTTTGGTGGGGATAAGAATTTATTATTTTGTAAAAATCCTTGGGAAAGCTGGAAAACAGTCTGGCAGAATTAGATCATAGACAATAAATATCATATTCCATTTACCTGTATAAAGTCCCAATGAATACATGACCTAGATATATAAAAATTTGAACAGGAACATATTGCTTATCATATTCATGGATAGATAAATAATTTGTGAATAAACAATATTGACTTCGAAATTCTTAATTCTACTTTTGGGATTACAGACTTAAGATAGTTGGAAGGGACCTCACAGAGCAGTTAGTTAAACCTTTGCTTGAAATAAGAACCTATATTAGACGCTAGATTCTAGATTTATTCTAAGATCAACCTAGGGCTATGATGATACTACCTCATTTGAAGGGAATATTCTTTTTCAGCTGTAAGTACCATTAAGAAATATTCACCTCTACATCCTAAGGATAGATAGTTCATTTGATATATTTTTTTGTTTTTATCCAGTTTAAGGAAATTGATGCAGGGAGGTGAAAATCAAGATATAAGCCCTTAGAAAGATAAAAATAGATTGAAGTCTGGGTTTTGTTGAATGTATACTTTACATGGTTTCTCTCAAGCTACTTTATTGTTCGTCTTAATAAAAATGGATAAACCTCTCTTTCCCTCTCTCTCTTTCTTTTTCTCTTTCCCTCTCTCTTTCTCTCTGTTTCTATCTGTCTCTCTGTGTCTATCTGTCTCTGTCTCTCTGCATCTGTCTGTCTGTCTCTCTCCCTGTCTCTGTCTCTTTTTCAATCACATTATGACATAGGTGAAAGGAATAGAATAAAGAATCTGACTGCTAAAGGAATCTTAGAACATAGAATGTCAGAGACAAAAGGGATCTTAAAACACAGAATGTCAGAGTTTAGAAGAAAGAATGTTAGAACTGAGAAGGTCTTTTGATCTTCGAATATGAAAACTGGACATGGAATAGTACAACTGAATGAGTACTTAAAACCTTAGGGCTAGGTATGATTGCAGACATCTGATTCAACCTTGTTATTCTATAACTGAAGAAAGTGAAGTCTGGGGTATGCGGGGGGAAGTGATTTATTTGTCCAGTGAATTAATAAGAAAATTGGAACTAAAACACAGGTCTCCTAATTCCATGTCCAGTTTTTTTTTTTTCCAAGTGTCTGCCGATAGCAGACATGGCAAGATTACTCACCTATGCTCATCCAGGAAAACTGAGTTTTACTGGAGAGGGTGTGACAGGGAAGGGCTCATTTCTCTCAGCCATTTCCTTAGGGTTTAGCATGATATAGAGGGGGAAGTGTGAAAATTCCACAAAAAGGGCATGGAATGAGACCCAGAGTGGGAAAATGCATGTCCTCTTTGTAGATTAGTTATGCATGAATAATTTCAGTCAACTAGGTCCACTAAAAATCATTCTGATAAAACTGAATTCACAATTTGTCTCTTCTAAGTTTTTAAAAATTTTATTGATTTGACTTTGATCCCTTTTCCTAGATGGCCTTTGCTGCTTTATATCTATAAGCCCTCAGGTCATTTCATGTATGCATTTTGGCTTTTCCCAATACTGGACACATCTTCTATTTCTAATGCAGTTCTTTTCTTCTCCCAGCAGGACTTGCTGACAGAAAGCAGTCAATACGTGCTTGCTGAATTGATAAACATGACCAAAACAAAATCTAAATACGGTAACACTTTACTTATTATAGACCCAGCAGGAGCATAGAAAGAAACCAAAAGTAAAAATCCTCTGCCCAGTATAAGGAGATTGTACAATTCCTGCTCAATAAAGGTCCTAGGCTATAACTAGAATTCAATCTGATGACTTTTATTTTGCAAACGAATGAGTTTAGTGATCTGTTTTTCAAGCAGCAAATTTGAGGTAGGAGTGGAATGATAACAAGCTGTGAGAAGTGACAGCTGGGCCTTGGTTTCCTCCTGTGTTAAAATGAAGAAGTTGGACCAGATGACTAGTTCTGACATTCTGTGCATGAATGTGTTGTGGTTGAAAGAGCTTGGATTTGGAGTCAGAAGACTAAGAATTGAGTTCTGGTCCTGATTCTCATTAGCTGAGTGTATGAAGAAGGAAAAGAAAATAAATATCTGTTAATTGAAAAAAATTAAGTTAAAAAAAGAAAAAAAAGCAAGGTCATGTTGATTAATCTTTGTTTAAGAAAGCAGGAAAATGTGTTACATTTCTGAAAGATTTTTGTCTTAAATAGCTAGCATTTTAAATAAAAAATAGTGCTTGAAGGAAGGTAAAATCTTAGCTTTCTGGATACTACAACCAGTAGTTCCCTGAGGAATAGGTATCACAAGTAGGTAGGTAGCACAGGGGATAGATTGTTGGACACAGAGTCAAGAAGAACTGAATTTGAATGTGACCTTAGATGCTAATTAGTTTTGTGACCCTGAGTAAATCATTTAACCCCTCCTAGACTCAATTTCCTCCACTGTAAAATGATGATAATAATATTACCTATCTTGGAGGATTGTGGTGATCAAATGAGATGATATAAATAAGGCATATTTGCAAGCAAATGCTAGTTGTTTTATTATTGTTGTTATTATTATTATATAATAAGAATCATTGGAGTAAGAATAGAGGCAAAATTCTAACTCTTACACTTAAATTTAAGGCCTAGGCATGTCAATTGCTCTTTCTGAGCCTGGTTTCTAACATCTGTAAAATGGGGATAACAATATTTACACTGACTACTTTACAAAGTTGTTGCAAAGAGATATTTGGTAAGAGACAAAGTGCTATAAAAAACTGAATTATTGTCACTAATTATTAAAGAAGAATTCTCATACATTGGCTACATAGCCAATTCTACTTGGGCCCTGGAATGCTTTGATCCACTTTATTTCTTCATCCTTTTTTCCTCTTTCATCTCTACCATGACATTGATCATCAAGAACAGGTCATTTCAGACTTACTTCATTTCCTTTTGACAGGATTACTTAATTAGTAAACAAGGGGAATTATGTAGGCAAGTACAATTTCCTAGTGTTTTAGCAAAACTGTTGATAAAGCATTTATATTATTCTTGGGCAGAAGATGGAGATAGGTTAGATAATAAATTTAGATAGAATGGTAATGCATTTAATTGGATTTACAAATGACTGGATGGCTGGACTCTAAGAATATTTGTTAACATTTCAATGTCAGTGAGGCAGAGGCTTACAGTGGGTGCCTTAGTGATCTGTACCTGACTTTTTCCCCCCAATTTTTTTATCAGAGACTCAGATAAAGGGATGGAGTCATACTTTTCAAATTTTTAGATAAGAGGGGTAGCTAACCTGGTAGATGACAGTTGGGATACAAAAGGATCTTTATAAACTAGAACATAGAGTTGAATAAAATTCCATAGGAAATATGTAAAGTCTACATAAAAAAATCAATTTCACTAGTACAAGATAAGGGAGATATGATTAGAGTGTAGTTTTCTGAAAAAAAAAAAGATCTGGAGATTTTAGAGAACTACAAGTTCAGTACAAGTTAGTAGTGTGATATGGCATCCAAAAAAAGTTAATACAAATTTGGGCTGCATTAAGAGAAACATAACTTCTAATAGGAAAGTGATAATCCTATTGTACTCTATCCTCATCCTACTTCATGTAAATTATATTTACTTCTGGGTACCATGGTTTTAAGAAAGACATTGATAATCTTTCAAGTGTCTTCTATGACAACCAGGATGGTGAGGGTCTTGAGTTCCTATTACATGAGAAGTGATATGGAAATGTTTATCTTGAGAAAGGAAGATTTGGTGGGGGGCACAATAGCTTTAAATACTTTTAAATATTTGAAGAACTATTATGTTGAGGAAGAACTTTGTTCTGTCCGGTCCAGTTATGGCAGAACAAGTAACTAAGGGTGGAAATTGCAAAGAATCAAACTGAAGTTTGATGTCAGGAAAAAAATTTCTAATAATTGGAATTGTTTGAAAGTAGAACTGTCCAGAGAACTGGTAGGTTCCTTTTATTTGAAAGTCTTTAAGTAGAGAGGTTAGCCAAATACTAGCTATTGTGATAAGGCATGATCGTATATAAGTTTCTAATGCCTCTTGAGAGTCATATGGGAAGAGATACCTGCTCGGAAAAAACAATTACAAATCTTGAATATTCACTGCTTCAGTGGAGGGTGACAGGAAATTTCCACTTGGTGCTGAAGAAAAAAAGTTCACTAATGGATCAAGCATATGTCCAAATATGGAGCCTGGACACTTATATAATCACAGAATCTTAGAACCAAAGAATTGAAATATTTTTGATTTGTAGCAAGGATTGGAAAATTTTTTTACAGGAGTATGAAAAGCAGTATGGAATAATCAGAAAGACTGCTAGACCTACAGTCAGAAAGGTCTATACTTGAAATTTGTTTCCAACATGAAGTGGGAAGTTATGGTCTGAGTGTGTAGTGGTTTTGATCATAGGCAAATCACTTAAAATCTTTTGAGACTCACTTTCCTCATCTGTAAAATAGGAATGGCAATTCCTGTAGTCTCTACCTCATGGAGCTTGTTCTGAGGTTGAAATGACAATGTATATAACATGCTATGTAAAAGTTATTCTCATAACTCTAATGCTTATTACATGAAGGTATGAAAATTTAGCCCCTTTAATACAGGAAAATGTATAATAAATCCTTTATAAATTATAATGCTTGGGAAATGACAGTATTCTAGTTAAAAAATAATTCTGATCCAAAATTCTCTAAAGGATCTGCCCATTCCTGCTTCCATGTTTCCCTTTGGCTTGGATCAGATTCTTTATATCTCTTATATCTTCCCTTCCCTTCCTTTTAAGACTTCATGATGTCTTCCATGATCTATCAGATGCAACCATCGTTTCCTTTTTCCAGTTTTCCAAAAACACTTTATCTATATCTCTACTTTATCTCTGTCACTTTCCATCTTGTTATTATACTTGTCTATTTTCCTTTCATATCTTCCCAAATAGATTGCAAGCTCTGAAAAATTATTTTTCATCTTTATATCTCAGTGTCTGGCACAAAGCTTTCCAAATAATAAGTGATTAATAAAGGTTTTTTTTGAATAAAATTACTGAGCAACTATTACTATTATATTGTAAAGTATTTCTAAATTTATACAGAGATAAAATATTGGGTTATTATAAAGAATGGATAATTTCCAAATGTTTCAAATCAAAAATCTAATGATTTATCTAGTTGATCACCATAGAGGAATTGGCACTTAACCATCTGTTGATGTAATAGCTCTCAGAATCAATGAGATGGACATTATTTAAACTGAACAAAGGAAAAATAGCCATAGGGAAAGCTCGATGCTACAGATCTTGTTATTTGTCAAAGATTATGTCAAAACTGAAGACCTTGTTAGTTTAATTACATTTAGAATTCCAAAACAATCAAAGTAGAAATTATCCAAGAGAAGGGGAGTAAAGGAGAAGAAGAAAGGGATGGAGCATAATTTAGCCAAACTGAAACATCACTGAATAAACTAACCCAAGGCTGGATCATAGACTTAGAATTGGAAGGGACCTTCAAAGCCAGTAAAACCTATCCTTTCCTTTTATAACTGACAAAATTGAGGCCCAGAAAATTTAAGTGACTTGTCCAGAATCACACAGTTAGAAAGTGTAAGAAGTAAAATTAAAACTCAATCTTTACTTCTAGGTCCAGTACTCCACGCTTCCCCTTTTCATTCATTCAACATTTATGAGTTACTCCTGTGCAGAGTATCACATTAGGAGTTAGGGAATATGCAGAGTTTATTATCCCCATTGAACTTAGAATTTTGTAGAAGTCTGAAACTGTGAATCAGACAAGAGAGCACTTAAGGCTACCTATTTGATGTGAGACAGTGGCTCTATTAGCATACATTTGGATAATGGCTCTCCTCACCATTGGTGCTTGCTGAATGTTTGGTACTGAGATAATCATAGGCAAGAATTGGAAGGCGGAGGGAGAAGAGTCAGAAGCACTTGGCGGCATGCAAGGAGGAGAGAAGCTGGTGACTCAGGACTCCAGAAACCAGGAGAGATCTCCTGTGACTAAAAGGCTACCTCTTGATTTTGTATGTTTAATTCCCTCTTCTTCTTATTTTTAATGTTTTTTAAAATAAAGTAGCTCCTTCCCTACTACCTCCTAACTAATGAAGCAATAATCATTTATATATATATATATATATATATAATCATAAATTTCATTTATGAGTATGTGATAAATACTACGCTCAGTGCAAAAGCTAAAATAATTCTTGTCCTTGGTGAACTTGTATTCTAGTAGAGGAGAAAATATATCAATATTTTTATTTATATAAATTAGACTATAAAAGAAGAATATAGGATAGCTGTAAAATAACATCAGACGGCATAGTTCTAGTTGTTTGGGTACCAGAAAAAAGGATCCCTTGGAGAAGTTGGTACCTATAAACTTGTCCAAGTCTTCCTTAGCCTTAAAATAAATAAAATTTTCATTTGACCCTGCTATCCCTTAATGTTTTCATATGATTCATTTTTCTCAGACTTGTTAAACTGATATTTCAAAAGACCTTTTGTCTGACCACGTCATTTTGCTGTTCCAGAAGCTCTAATGGTTCCATTTTGCTTTTAGGATAAAATACAAAATTCTCGGGTTGCCATTTAAAGCCCTTCACAGCCTAGTTCCTGCCCCTTTTCTAGGCTTATTGCATGCTGCTACCCTTTTTGTATTCTAAGCTTTTAGCCAAACTGGCAATTTCCTTTTCCATGTACATGACATAGGATCATGGTTCTAGCGCTGGAAGGTTCTCAGAGACCATCTATTCCTGTCTCCTCATTTTACAGGTGAAGAAATTTAAGGAATGGAGATTAGGTGATTTATTCCAGGTCACATAGTAATAAGCATCAATGATAAAATTTGAAACCCAGGTCCTTTGATTTTTGAGTCAGTACTCTTTCCATTTTTACCAAAATCTTCCCTATCAAAGAATTAAGTGGTTTTTCAGAGGTGGTGGTATTAGGTGAGAAGAGGTGGTATTACATCTGGGCCTAAAAGAATAGATAGGATTTCATCAGTGAAGATGGGATAGTATAAGGTAATGTATACTCAAAAGATTCATATTGATTGACTCATTCAGAAGACAAAGTAACATCAAAAGATTTAGTTCTGAAATAGTTAGCAAATTAAATCCTTGGATATTGGGGATTATGAAGACAATTAGAAAACTTATATGGGAAGATATAAAGTAGAGCAGGAAAGTGTTAGAAATTTAGTCTTTTTCTTGGTATTCTTAAATCCAGAGCTGAAAGAGATCTAACAAGTAATAAAGCTTGTATCCTCATTTTATAGATGGGGAAACTGAGGCACCTGGAAGGGAAGTGACTTGCCCAAATTCACATGGAGCCTTCATGCAAAACTAGTATTCAAATGCAGGTTTCCTGACTTCTCTAGTACTTCCTCCAAAAGATGCTTCGTTGGATGAGGTAGTAAGGTCAATGATTTAATGAGATTCTAAATGTTAATAGAACTGTACTCATCCATTGGCTCTGGGGAGTGAGCAAGATTGAAGAAGGGGAACAGTAACCTTCTGATTATTTATTACATGACACTAAGGAAAAAATAAGCAAATTCCTATTCTGCACAGATGTATGGTGGGGTGAAAGAGAAAGCATAATTAAAACAGAAACAACTTAAAATTTCCTTATGGAATAGAAGTACGGTTGGAGTTGTCTGACCTGTGATTCTACCAGATGGCTTCTTATCTCTAGTGCCTTAGCATACAAGGATTGGGAGGAGTTACAGTCTTATGTATGGAAAGAGTTTTAGTCATGTAATAATTAAACCAAAAGGCATAAGACTTCATTTGTGATCTTTTTGATTCAACCAAAAATATTCAAAAACTAAAAAAAACCTCACTAAATACAACCATTAGAAGCAGGAAATAATCTGTGATATAGAATACCAAACTGAAAGGACCATATCCTGTCAATGTCACCAACTATACATGTGACTTTAAGGAAGTCCCTTTCCTTCTCTGGTCCTTAATTTCTCCATTAATAAAATAAGGCATTGCATTTCTAATATGCTTTGTTCCATATTAAGAACCTTTTCAGCTTAGCCATTTTACAGAATTTTAGAAGTAGGAGGGACCTCAGAACACTGAAATGTCAGAGCTGGAAGGTACTTTAGAACACAGAATATCCAAGATGGAAATGACTTGGGGACAGGACAGAATGTCAGGTCTGAAAGGCACCTTGAAAGATATAAAAGAATACAAAATGAGTTTAGCTAAGATGATCTTCATCATCTTTTGAAGCTCTCTCATTTTGCTCAAAAGTAACTTTCCTTTTCTGAAATACTATGTTTTGAGGTCTATTCAATTGTCACAAATTTCCTTCCAACTCTGAATTATTCTAGTGTCTTTTTTAGTACTGCTAGTCTTATGATTCTGTAGAATGAGGCATTTAAAAAATATCAGGCATATTTATGCAAAATGGTGAATTATTGTGATAAATGAGAAATAACACTGTCCTTGGTGCAAGGATAACAGCTTTTAATTTAGATAATGACATCAACTTATTATGTGAGGTTGGTGCAAGTCATTTCCCTTCCTCCCTTTTTTATGAAATGAAAGAGTTGATTCTGATGATTTTACCCAACAAACACTTTTTAAATATTTACTATGTTCTAGGCACTGGGATAAGCATTGGAGAGAAAAAGATAGGAGCTCCCATTCTAACAAGAAGCCAGGAGCCTATAATGAGGAGGGGCATACCAGGCATGTGGGATAGCCAGTGAAAAGACATGGGATGATAGATGGAGTGTTGAGTAAGATGAATAGCAAACAGAGCAGTGTGACTGGATTGTACAGTGTAGAGACATGAATAAAGAATATAAAGGTAGGGAAGACACCAGGGTGTAAAGGGCTTTGAATGCCAAATAGAGAATTTAATGTTTGATCCTAGAAGTAATAGAGAGCCACCACAGTTTCCTGAATCAAGGAGTGACATGGTCAAATTTGGACTTTAGAAAGATCACATTAGCAGATTACATTATTGTGAGGAAAAAAAAAAAAAACATGAGGCAGGGAGAACAAGCAAAAAACTACTACAGTAGTCGAGGTATATGGTGCTGATGGCTGCACCAGGGTGGCAGCTTTGTGAAGGACCAGTAGATGACATATTTAAGAAATGCTGTGAATGTAGAAATGGTAGAAATTTAAACATTGGCTATGAAGGTGGATGCAAATTAGTAGGAGTGGATAATACTAAACTTGTGAGCCTAGGTGACTGGGAGGATAGTTGGTGCTCTTGGCAATAAAAAAGAAATTGGGAAAAGGAGAGGGTTTGGGAGAAAAACTGTGACTTCTATTTTGGATATGTTGAGTTTGAGATGTCTATGTAAAATAAAGTTTGAAATGTTCAATAAATAGTAATGTGAGAATGTAGATCAGAAATAAAGGTTTCTGGAAACTGTAATTATCTGACTCTACCCAGAGGCAAATTGAAGGTGGGAGTGGGGTGAAGCTAGAAAAGAGAATGGTTTGGACAAAGTATTTTATGCTTCACAGAGTACTTTTAAATAAATTATTTGATTCTTATAGCAACATCAAAAGTTAGATGAGAAAACTGAGGCTCGGAAGTTGTGATTTGCCCTAAATCATACAGAAAATCAAAAGCAAAGATTCTAACCTAAGATCCCTTAATGATGCACCTCCTATAATACCATGTAACATGTGTGCCTCAGTTTTCTAATCTATAAATTTAGGGAATTAAACTAGATGATAAGAAATTGTCTAACTTAGTTGTGAGGAAGCTTACCTCTATGTCAAAAAAAATCTGTATTTGAGTTTGTCTGACATATTCTGGCTGTGTAACTTTGTGCAAGTCCCTTGACCACTTAGTGCTCTAAGCAATACTCTTTTGCAGAGGTGCCAGCATGCACTGATAAAGGGAACTTCTTCATCCTGGAGTTCCCTATATGAATGAAATCAAAACTGGATTATATATAAGACCATATATACCATATACACCATATATAAGATTTATTCAAATTCTAACATGCCATTTTAGTTTTCTCAGCTGTAAAATGGATAGATAATAGCACCTATTTCCCAGGTTGCAGGGCAGCTGTGAGGATCAAATAAATTAGTATCTGTAAACTATTTAGCACAGTGCCTGATACATAGGTTAGGTACTATATAAATGCTAGTTATGATAAAGATGACTGCTTGCTTTGCACATAGTAAATGCTTAATCAAATGTTTGTTGAATTGGGTTCTTGTCCCCACCAATGACTATCTGAGGCCTTAAGTTAATTTTCCTTTGTATAATTAGTTTCTTATCTATGAAATAGGAAGGTTGGATTAAGTTCTCTTTAAGTCCATTCCAATCCTAATATTCTCACTTGGCTTAAGGTAGAGGGGAAGTTCTGAGAGAATGTTCTAAACAGAAAGAATCAAGACTCAGCAGGGCTGTAACAAGGCTTCTTAAGAAGAAAAAGAGATGCTATTTTGGACAGAAAGCAGCCTCTTAAGAGAAAGTAACATACAATTTGTATATCAGCAGGCGAAAACAATATTCAGGCTACAAAATCACCACCTGCTTTAGGAGCTGCTGTTCAAACCAAGAGGTAAAATGTTTTGCCAGCTTATTCCTTTCTCCCCTCACTTCTTTCTTTCTAACTCTCTTAGCCTTCTTAATACCTTGTCATTTCATTATTGTCTCATCCATCAGGCAAGATGCAAACAGCACTAACAAGAGCCATTTATTTTTGCCATTTTTTGTTATTGCAGGGGGTAGGGAAGATGGCTTTAGGAGGAAGAACACCAGAGGGAGAGTCAGGAGATATGGTTTTAAATCGCAGGCTTGTTATTTCTTTCCCTAAGCTAGGGCAAGCCTTTGAACACCATCGGGTTAGATGGTAAAGAGGGAAGAGCTCTGGGCTTGAAGTCAGGAAGATTGAGTTCAAATTCATTCTCAGATACTTCCTAGCTGTGTTAACTTGGGCAAGTCACTTAAATTTTGTTTGCCTCAGTTTCTTCATTTCTGAGATGGCACCAGCCTTGTAGGGTTGCTGTGAGGATCAACTGTGATAATATTTGTAAAACACTTAGCACCATGCCCTGCACATAGTAATCCCCTAATAAATGCTTATTCCTTCTCTGTCTAATGTAGATTGTGATGCTTACATTTTGTCTATCTCATTGATTTTTAAGAGAAAAGAGTTTTTAAGATGTAAAGCAAAATAGAAGTGTGATAAGTTTTGACCTAGAAAAAAGTATTAGTGGATAGATACTTTCTGTGGTCACAAAGGTGGGTTCAAATCATATTTCTATTATTTACTAACCCCTCTAGCAGCAGGTAACTCTTTATGATTATAAGTTATAAAAGAGCTATGATCTTATCTTATTAGAGAGTTCCCACATTGGCAAAATCCTATGTCTTTATCAAATTTTATTTCTATTTTAGGATCTATATCAGATTTAATGTTCTATAATCCTATGACTGATAAGGCTTAAATAAACTGGAGAGAAGATTGGATAAGAATTTGTCTCCTTTATTCCAGTTTCAAGGGATGACAGCAACCCTTTCTGTTTGCCAAGGTTAACCCCTCTACAGGGTTCTTGATGTGATCCCATTCTATTATCCTCCAGGAGTTTCCCACATGCATCATTCCCTCACTGTCACTTTCAATCTCTTCCAATTTACTGACTTCTTCCCTCTTGCGTACAACCATGTTCAGGTCTCCCCTTTCCTCAAGCAAGCAAATAAACAAAGAAAAAAATCCTTCATTTGTTCCTGCCATCCCCTCAAGCTATTGACCTATATCTTTCCTTCTCTCCACTGCTCATGTCCTAGAAACATTTGCCTACATTCACTTCACCTCCTTGCCACCCACATGCTCTTCACCCCCTGCAATCTTTTTTATTTACTTTGCTGTTCTACTGAAATTACTCTCTCAAAGGGAACCAATGATGTGGAAGCAGTGTAATATAGTGGACAAAATGCTAATTTTGATTTAACAGGACTGGACTTCTTTGCTCTCCTACTTAATCTTATTTTTTGAGGCAATTTAGGTTAAGTGATTTCCCCAGGGTCACACAGTCAATTCTGTCTGAGGCTGGATTTGAACTGGGGTTCTCCTGATTCTAGGGCTTGTGCTCTATTCATTGCATCACTTAGCTGCCTTCCTACTGATTATCTATCTAACTTTGGGGATATGCTTAATCACTCTGGGTCTCAGTTGCTTCTATGTAAAATGAGGGAACCATGTAGATGACATCTGAGGTTCTTTTCATCTCTAAATCAATACTGATAAATAAAGCAGTTACTAAGTGCTTCCTGTGTGACAAGCACTGCACTAAATAATGGAGACACAAATATAATCCAAACAGTTCTTACTCTTAAAGAGCTTTAAATTTAATTGAGGTAAGATGCAACATAAAGGGGAACTGGAAAAGGTAGGGAAGATGTATAATTGGTAACATGGCTTGAGAATGGTGGTCAGCTAGTGATGATGAAACCTAGTTCTGGGCAAATTAAGGCAAAAGTTCACAAGTGTATGTGTGTGTGTGTGTGTGTGTGTGTGTGTGTGAGAGAGAGAGAGAGAGAGAGAGAGAGAGAGAGAGAGAGAGACAGAGACAGAAAGAGAGAGAGAGAGAGAGAGAGAGAGAGAGAGAGAGAGAGAGAGCGAGAGAGAGAGAGAGCTAGAGAGAGAGAGAGAAGGAGGAAGGGAAAGAGGGAGGGAGTATGAAGAACATGATGACTGGAGTATAAATAGCAGGATTTGAAAATGGTGGTTGGAAAGGATGAGCTCATAATCTCCTAACTGTTAAATTTGTTCTATTTTTAGTTCTTTCAACAGCTACTGAAACTATTGCTTTCTCTTACCCCTACAGCTACCACCTTCTTTTGGATGCCTTTTCCTCTCTTGGCTTTTTCCTGGTTCTACTCTTACTTATATGATTGCTCCTTCTTAGGTTTCCTCTACTGGATCATAATCCCTACCTTTTCTCTAATAACGTATCTCCTTTAGGGTTCAGGATTGGGCCTTATTCTCTTTTTCTCTGTGCTTTCTAAGAATTTTCTAAGTATTTAGGTCAAGGGACACCTTGATCTGCCAATCCTCATCAGATGCTGTCCTATATTTCTCCTCAGCTCAACTCCTTGAGAAAGATATCTGCACTAGGTGACTTCTCTCACTCTTATCCAGCTGATCTTCATAATCACCAATGGCCAAAGTTACTCTATTGCCAAATCTTAGGAACTTTTATCAATCCTGTTCCTATTGGAGCTCTCTGAAGCATTTGGTACTGTTGACCAGCCTTTCCTCATGGATTCTTTCTTTTCTTTGGGTTGCTGTGCCATTGCCCTCTCCTGCTTCCTCTACTCTCTGACCTTTCAGCCACATTTGTTGGGTCTTGATTCATTTAATACCCACTAAACATGGAAATCCCTCAAGAATCTCTCCTGGACTTTCCTTTTTCTCTCTCTGTACTATCTCATGTGGTGATCTCATCAGCTACCAAGGGTTCAATTGTCACCTCTATGCAGATACTGACAGATCTTATATCTAGCTCTAGTCTTACTCCTGAGCTCCAGTCCCTCAACCTTTTGGATCTATAACTGGATGTCCTATAGGTATTTCAAACTAATATGCCTAAAACACAAGTTCTTCAAACCTTTCCCTCTTTCCAGCTTCCCTTCTACTGTTGAGGACATCACCATTGTCCTGGTCTTCCTTGATTGCAATCTCGATGTCATCATTGACAAGTTCTCTCTCACCTACATGTACAACTCACTGGCAAATCTAGTTCTTTCATTACATCTTTTGTACCCATCCTCTTCTACTCCTAGAGCCACCAGTCTTGTTGAGGAATTTAAACTTTCAGTAACACCATCTTCCCTCCATACTACTGAACTCTGAATTAACTCCAGCCTTTGGGTCACTCATAATCTAGCAGCTAACTTTCCAGCTTTATTTTACATCACTTCTTTTATATACTCTACTCTCTAGCTAACTTAGAACATTGGTTAATTGTTCCCTTCTGGGGTATTCTTTATTCTTAGAAAGTACTACTTTCATTCCTGCCTTTCAGAATCCTTAGAGGTTCAACTCAGATGCCACCTCCTCCATGAAACCTTCCTGCATCTCTGACCTGCAGTTATAATTAGTTTTTTTTTCTCTTCATGTTTTTCTAGAGCACAAAGTTTCCTCTAATCTTTGCCTTGTGTGATACTAGTCTGTGCACATTACAAGTACCTGATAGAATTTAAGCTTCTTGAGTTAGGGACTGTTTCATCTTTATTTTTGTGTCCTATCTCTGAGAAAAACAACTTGCACAAAGAATGTACTTAATAAATGTTTGTTCACTTGAATTGAATCTCAAGGCACATCATATGGAAGAAGGTTTGGAAAACCCCTTTTTAAAACTGTAAAGTGTTAGATACATGTGTGCTATTATTAGGTATTTTACTTAGCTCCAGAAGGCAGAGTTAGGTCCAATGAATGGAAATTATAGGGAAGTATATTTTGGCTCACTATAAAGAATTTCCTAACAGTTCAAGTGAACTTGTGAAGTTGTGAGCTCCCCATCCCAGGGGGTTTTCAAGAGAAGGCAGGAAGACTAGTTGTCATGGGTATTGTGGAGGAGATTCCCGCTTATAATAAGGATTGAACTAAATGATTTCTGAAGTCTCCTCTAGCTCTAGGATTCTGTGAAAAAATACACAGAGAAAAAAAATACACTACATTCTCTCTGGTGAGTGTATTTCTATTACTAAGGACATGGAGAATCAGGAAGCTGGCTTCAAGGTCTGACTCTGTGACACTAATTTTATAACTGTGGCCAAGTCACATCAGTTTTCTAGACCTCAGTTTCCTCCTTTGAAAAATGAAGAAGTTAAATTAGATGTTCTCTAAGTACCTTTCTGCTCTGAAATTTTATAAATTAATTTATTGGCTCTGTGATAACTTCACAACTGGATTAGAGCCCTCTCTCCATAGCTATTCTCATTGCCTCTGTTCTTTTCTACTTCAATCTAATTTATACAGATGACCAAAGTCATATTTCCTTAAATACCCTCACTTTGATCTGGCCACTTTGATACTCAAGATGCTAGGAGGATCTCTGCTTAAGCAATTTCTCCCAAACATGTCCCTAAGGGAGGTCAGGGCAAATCTGAGGAGAAGAGATAAAGACTTTCATTCTCTTAGCACACACCCACTCACTCACCCACCCCCACAACCACCCACTCACATCATATATAACCTAATATATGTTATATATGCATACAAACATACACACGCACACTTACCAATGCATGTGCATAGGCACACACACATAAATATCAAAACAATCTGAGGGTCTCTCTCTTCAGAGAGATGAATAGGGAACATTCTTTTTCTCCTTCATTCCCTCCCTTCTTCACTCTCTCCCTTCTTCCTTCCCTTCCTTCTTTTCTCTCTCTCTCTCTCTCTCTCTCTTTCTTTCTCTCTCTCTCTCTCTCTCTCTCTCTCTTTCTCTGTGACTCTCTGTCTCTGTCTTTCTCTCTGTGTCTCTCTGTCTCTCTCTCTCTGTCTGTCTCTGTCTGTCTGTCTCTCTTTCTCTCTGCTCTCTCCCTGCCTCCCTCTCTTTCTCTCTCCTTCCTTCCCTTCCTCCCTCTTGGAGGTCATGGAGTTCACAGGGTTACCATGGCAACAAGTATCCTTGACTACTTAGCAGAAAGGTAAAGGTTGATTGAGAGAGATCATCAATTTCCTGGGAGATTCAGTATTTACTCTCAGATACTCACCCTGTACCAGTGTTAAACTATGGACAACGTAGCTTCTATTGAGAGGGAAAAAGAATCAGCATTTTGTTCTTTATTGGGTGCTCTGTGGGGGAGGATTGCAAATTACTCTCAGGGAGAGACATTTTATTTCTGGTTCCTAGGGTAGGGGGTGGTGAGTATGCATTTCTTATCACTACA
This sequence comes from Antechinus flavipes, assembly GCF_016432865.1. Taxonomy (NCBI): domain Eukaryota; kingdom Metazoa; phylum Chordata; class Mammalia; order Dasyuromorphia; family Dasyuridae; genus Antechinus; species Antechinus flavipes. The sequence goes on along the minus strand of NC_067399.1, from coordinate 403,320,686 downwards.
GCTGGTTTTATAAGGGAGAGAAGAAAAAGAAGTTATTAGGATGATTGTGGATCCTGCTGTTCCTCCACACTGGAATGTTCTTCTGTCCACTGATAATAATCTTTCCATTCTTGCAAGGCCCAGCTCAAGCCTTGCTTCCTCTAAGAAGCCTGACTGGCTGCTGATTTCCCTCTTTTCTGACATTTTAAAAGAATTTCCATACTGTATCATGCAATGTTGCTTTTTCTCATATGGACTCAAAGGCTGCTTGGTGGAAATTACAAAGATGCATATTTTGATTCACTGTGTAGAAAAGCCTTCAAAATATTGGAGCTGTCCAACAATAAAATAGACTAACTAAGGAGGTAGTGAGTACACCTTTAGAAAGAGAAGGAGAATAGGTCCCATCTCATTCACACTGAATTGTTTTGGGTTATTTGCTAATTACTTAGAATTTCTCCAATTAAAAGCTTCTTAAACAGAAACCTTGTCTTATATTTCTGTTGTATTCATTTTAATATCTAACCTAACATGTACTAGTGGAGGTGACTTAAAAAGAAGTGCAGTGTGCTGTCAAGAGTGCTGGAGATGTAGGTTCTAGTTTTAGCTTTGCCACAAACTTCATGACTGTGGACAAGCCATTTTATGTCTCTAGGTCTCCCAGTCTAAAATAATAGGGTTGAATGAAATGGTATCTTGTTACCTGTCCTAAAATTCCATCTTTGGTATTCTATTCTATGGTCAAATTCTGATCTAAGATTCTAGGTATTTAAAAATTAGTGAATCAAAAGTATCTTAACTAGATTAGGATCAAAGGATGGTGAGAAGATCAGAGAGTGTCCAATCTGGACCAAAAAGAAAGAATACCTCAGATCTACTTTGAAGAAAACTCCTTCTTAGATCCATTATCTGGAGAAATAAACCTACAATCTATCCTTATCACCTTGGCCCATCCATTTGGCAATGTATAACACAGACAATGAAGGACTTACCATATTTTAACCTTAAAGAATGCAAAAGACATTATGGATTATGGAACTCTTATCTTCACTAATCAGACTTGGACTAATGTCCTTAACAGGGTTTAACTTTTAGCAAATTTATTTGTTAGTTGTTCATAAGTTAACTTATGAAGAATAATTATTTATTTAGTTAGTCATAGATTGTACCATTTGCCATTTGGCAAATTCTCAGTAAGAAAGAAGATTGAATAAGGATAAGAAATGCAAGATGTGTATAATTCACACCTACTTTGGAAATTCAAACAAACTTTCATTTGGTTGTGACATTAAATTTCTCTGACAGTCAGCAATCATTATAACCAGAGAGAACAGATTTAAACAAGCAGATGTTTAGTTGACAAGAGAATTGTCACCAAACTGGAGAATTTGCTAATAGTTTTTTCCCTGGTTGCTAACATTAGCCAAAGTTGGTATTAACATAACAAGGAAACCAAAATGTACTCCTATGCCTCTTTAGTCAACAAACTCACTTAGCTTATGGACAGACAGACAAATAGACAGATAGACAGTGTCTACTTCAAAGAAACACCAACCAGTTAAATGGAAAATTTACCATCCTAGATAGAGGAGAGACCAGGAAGGAGAAATACAAAAACAATCTACTGGGAATCTTTTTGTTTTTTGTTTTTTTTTTTTTTTTAACAGGGTCAGTAAGATTTTCAGCTGAATTAAACTCAGGTATTATTAGTTCCATTTTATAGGTGTGGAGAAGGTTAATATAGCTTAAATCACTTGTCCAGGGTCACATATCTAGTAAGTGCTGTTCTTGAGCAGAAAGAACAGTTTTGATTAAAGACCCTTTGCCTATCTCTAGGAGATTGAGTAAAAAAGAGGAAACCTAGAAACCCAGGAATTTCTATCCCAGGGCAATGTGTTTGAGAAGGAATATTAAGGTGTCTTTCAGCTCTCTTAACCAACCTATGACTGCTCTTCCTCAGAATTCTGCTCTTCCATATCCTATACTACATGGTTTCAGCTAAGATGTTTCAGTATCTATATTCTAAAGGTCCTTATAGCTCTAATTATCTATGCTCTCAGGTTTCTCCCAGCTCTGACCCCCTATAAAATTCCATAGCTTTTTGAGGACTAAGAAACTACCATTCCAAAGAGTGAAAGGTCTTTAGGCTCTCAAGGACATTACTGATTTTTCAGTTTCCTGGTATAATCTTGTAGATAAAGTTCAAAAGAGACCAAGAAAAGTAGGCAAAATTTAGGTGCATGTTTTGACTTTGAGGTTATCTGTAAAGTCTGCATTCTTCAATCTGTTCCTGATTTTTGCAATTCTAGCACAAGCACCTAGGCTTCTCTAGATTCATGAGGAATTTTCAGGGTGCTCCTGGGGGTAACCTCTTCCTTTCCTGATGAACTCACTGTCTGTTCTATACATATTTTGGAGCTTAATTAGACACTTGTGGATTGTTCTCAAATTGTGTGTCTCTGTGTTGCTCTTGCCTTTCAGAATTTCCTTGAATTCAAGGAGGATGTCCTAGAAGAGAAGCAACATGATGGGATGTAAAGAGGGTTAGACCTGGAATTAGAAAACATCAAATTTGTCTTTAATTGTCTAGTCTGGACCCAGTCACCTCACTTCTCTGATCCTCAGTTTCCCCATCTATAAAATGGGAATAAGAAACATACTAGTTCTCAAAAATCTCAGAGCTATTAAGAGGATCAAATAAGAAAATTCATATACAATGCTTTCTGACTACATAATGCTATGTAAATATAGGTTATTAATATTGCCTTCCCTATAATGTCTCGCACAGGGGTGCTAAAAATTGGTTACTTTAAGTAAATGGAGATTAATTCCCTTCTCTACTCAGCACTATCCACAGTGTCTCTTAAAAATACCTACCCCTGCATAATGCATAAGGAAAGAGCTACGTAAGTTCATTTAGGCAGTTACCTATGATTGATTAATGCCAGGCCATCTGGTTTCCTGTGATAAGCTCCTCTGTCATGTCAATGCTCCATCTTATAATGACAGTTGGTTCCTTGCTTTCTCGAGCCCAACAGTATACAGGCAGTACAGTAAGAATAGTAGGCAAAAGACTTGGATTCAAGTCCTGACTTTGCCACGTACTATATATGTGACCTTTGGTTAAATCAATTCCCCACTCTGAACCTCAGTTCTCTCAGTAAAATGGAGATATAAGAGTACTTATAGCTATGGAAACATCTTATAAACTATAAAGTGCTATGCCAGTGTGAGATACTTTGTGACTGGTATGGCTGATAAAAATGTCTGGTAGTTGCCCAAATGTAAACATCACTTCATTTTCTCCATGAGCTATTTTGTGCCCATTAAAAGTCTTGCTAGAGAAATTACTGTCAGAGAAAGCTATTTGTCAGCTACTAATTTTCTGTTTCAATGGCCTAATTCTTGTGAGTCAGAGCTAAAACAGTGGATCTAGCTGTATGGTTATGTTTCTTTCAAGGCAAACACCACCCACTATTTCACCTCAAGAACAGCATGTGCAGGATAGCAATTGGGGTGGGGTGGATGAAATGACATTCTGTTAATGGACACTGACGATGGGGGAAACACTCGGGTAGGGATGGCACATGACAGCTATGAACAAAGCTAATGGATCCTTTTGGGATCCCATCTCAAGTCCAGGACTGAAGATCTTGATTCGGCTTTCTCATCACCATCTCCATTAGTTCAGCTTCTCAGGTTTTCCTTGACAAAGAGCCCTTCAGGTGGCTGGTGGTCACTAGAGATGGAGCTGTGAGGGCAGAGTAAGTTATAGCCTCAGGGAGGATGGCAATCATTAGAAAATCCAAGCAACTTACCTCAGAGCTGACCCCTTGGGTGTTGCAATGCCGTAGCCTTTAGAATCCAAGTTACCTCCCACCTTCATGGTGTCACAGGGCTTCCGTTGTTCAATATATTCATTCATTGTAGACTCTAGGAGGTAGGCGTACTTGCCTTTGGACTTCCTCACCCGGATCATGCCCTCCTCTGTGGTTCTCACGAAAACTGAGGGCTCAGCTGACTTCATATATGTCCACATCTTCTCAAAGACAGCGATCTTTGACCTCTGGTGCGGGACAGAAACACATCCACCTTTTAGCACTTGCCAATCTGGGCACTGGAGTGGGCACATGCACTAAAGCATTACTGAGTAAGACGCAGTCATAAAATGTGATTAGCACAGAAAGAAACAGATTATGAGTGATTGAAAAAATAAGAGGCCTTAACTGGTATCAGTGGGTTCATAAGCACAAATATTTTAGAAATAAGGTAGAGATAGAATAGTGCAGAATCTTTCAATTACTCCAGAACAATTACAGTATTTCTAAATGGTAGGGGGGCAGTTTAGAAACTGAGCCTCTGTTTATATTTTAGAAGAAATTAAAAAGCACATTAAGTATACAACATAGTCCAATTGAAATAGTCAGTCTAAAAATTAGCAGGAAACAAATTGGCTGCCCATATCACAGATTTGTTACAACATTGAGGGGTAGATTAGAATACTGCTATGGATCCTGGTCTGAATGTTGGTTTTATCATATGACATGATCATGATCAATAACTTCTCTGCATTAGTTTCTTTTTTTTTTTCTAAAATGGTACGATTGGGAGGAAAATTCTCTGTAATTTTTTGGGGGAGGGAATTGGGTTTAAGTAATTTGCTTATGATCACACAGCTACCAAGTGTCTGAAGTCAGAATTGAACCAGCTTCTCCTGTCTCCAGGCCCAATGCCATTGTGCCATTTAGTTGCCCAAATTCTTTGTAGATTTTAAAGCACTATGAAAATACTATTAATTTTTACTACTAATACTATTAAATATTATTAATATTATGCTTATTATTTTATTATATATTACTATTAATTATTATGATTATTAATAGTATTATTGTTATTTTATTATATATATATAGTGAGAAAGAATTATTTCATTTTGGTTTTGATACTTAGCATATAGTAAACACCTGTTAAATATTTGTTGACTTATTGATTCTACTTTCCAATACTCTTAGAATTAAATGATTAAAACAAATCAAGAAAGTTAGCCATTCAAAGTTGCCAGCCCATCAAGTTTCACTTGGTTTCTGATTCCTTCTGTTTACAAACACCCACTTTTCTATGATGGAATAAAATTTAACTTAAGAGTGAAAATTAGCACTAGGGAAAACTGATTACTAATTTTGAACCTTCTTTCTAAATACTCTTTTCTAGAAACATTGATCTCCTTATTCCCTGGAACATGCCCATGAAGTGGCTATATTTGAAACTCATTTAATTTAGCATAAAAAGACCTGGTCTGAATATCAGCTCTACCATTTACTTGTTATTAGACTTTAGGGAAGTCAGATCACTCCTCTCATTCCTCCTCAGTAAAATGGGAATTATAAGAAATGAAATAAGTATTTATTAAGTGCCTATTATGTACCAGGCACTATGCCAAATACTTTATAAATATCATCTCATTTGCTCCTCACAACAATTTTGGAAGAGAAGTGCTATTATCTCTCTTTTAAAGTGGAAAGAACTGAGGCAGACAGAGGTTAAGTGATATGCCCAATATCATACTCACACGTGAGTGCTTGAAGTTTAATTTGAACTCAGGTCTTTTTGCTTCAATGCTCAGCTCTCTATCTACTGTGTTATTTAGCTGCCTCTAATATTATTATAATACTTATAATACCAACTTTCCAGGACTATAGTAAGGAAAATGTTAAACAAACATGAACTAATTACTGAGCCAGAAGGAAGAAACTCTGAAATAGCCATTGGAAAACTTAAGAGACAGCTGAATAGTGTAGTAGAGTGTTGGACCTGGAAGAACTGAGTTCAAATCTAGCCTTAGACATTCAATAACTGTGATCCTGGACAAATCATTTCTCTTTTGTCTATCTCAGTTTACTTTGATGCAAAATGAGGATAATAACCTATATTCTAGGGTTGTTATAAAGCTCAAATGAGATACTATTTACAAACACTTAATACAGTACCTAGCACAAAGAAAGTGCTTAACACACTACTGTTCCCTTCACCCATCAGCTCATCCCAATTATACCACTAGCTTGTGTGTATAACTTTAAGAAAATTGCTTTTCTCTGTGCCTTAGTTTCCTCATCTGTAATCCAAGAATATTATTCTTTTGATTTCTAAAGATCCTTCTTATTCTCACAAGTTGGGAATCAGTGATCTCACCTCCATAGTCTTCATCCCATTGTTTGGAAGGCCTTTCCTTTCTCATCTCCTTATTTATGTCCTGACATTTTAATTCTCAGATACAACCCTACTCTGAAGTCTTCCAGGATTACTCCAGGACACATGGATGAACCTTCGTGGAACTTCACCAATTAGTTCATCCCTTTCTTTGGATACTTAGTACATGTAGCCTTGTTGAACTTGTTTTATTGTTTTGAACTGTTATTATTTAGCTTTTTATTTCTTGTTTTCCCAATCATGTAGTAAGTTTCTTGATGGTAATAACTGTCTCATTCAATTCACTTTAACTCTTTTAAAAAAGACTAAGCAAGAAATCTGTCAGGCTTTTTAGTGAGGAAGGCACAAGGCTAATTAAGCATAGCTCTTGACTGAAAAACTTACACTGTAACAGAGGATATAAGAAATATGCACAATTTACTAACATCAGGCAGAATGTGGCCCTTACCATATTTAAAGAGATACAATAAAAAGGGAAGGGAGTATATAGAGAGAAAGAGATTATTTCCATCTTTTTGGAGGATTCAGTATTTAAGCTGAGCCTTGAAAGATAGGCAAAGTGCAAAAAGATAACAAAAAAGATAGGTAAAAATCAGTAAAAATTTTAGACAGAGAAGACACTGTCATCAATGGTAAGGAGTTTGGGAAAACTAGGGGAAGTTCAGGGAAAAGAGAGAGAATGGAGTATTATTGGGGATAAAGTGGAAAGATAAGTTGGGATCTGATTATGAATGTTAGGCCAAAGAGTTTAGACATTATGTGGTTGCAATTCCATTTCATCTCTCTCTGCCTTTGTTGTCTCCTATTCCTGGAATGTACCCTTTCTACTTCCACCTTTTAGAATCTTTAACTTCTTTCAAGGCTCACTAAAGTATCATTATGTATAGGAACTGTATTCTATAGGTTGACAGTTCTCTCTTTTTTTTTTAGAACTTCTGAAAAAGGAGCTCTCTTTTTTTTCAGATTAGCCTGCAGTGATTTATTATTGAATTCCATGGACTGCCAGATAGAGATGCAGTTGATAGAAAGCTGGGCTTGAGTCAGGAAAACTGGTCTGAATTCAAATCTGGCTTCAGACATTTACTTTGTGACCCTGGGTAAGTCATTTAACCCTGTTTGCCTCAGTTTTCTCATATGTAAAATGAGTTGGATAAGGAAATGGCAATGTACCCCAGTACATTTTCCAAGAAAACCTTAAATGGGGTCAAAAAGAGTTAAAAGAAATGGAAAAATAATTGAAACAACATTTCTTTGCCCACATATAATGTCCCCTACTGAAATAGGGAGTGCTTTATTTCTGTCTTTATCTGTATACTCTGGGGCTTTGTATATAGGAAGTGATTAATAAATGCTTGATGGACTGAATTAAATCATAATTAAATTACTAATTTATTAATAGGAAGTCCCTGGATGGTTTGGGGGGAAGGGACGGATATGATCAGAGCTAAGTGTTAGAAAGCTTTCTCTGGAAAGAGTTGTAGGATGGAAAAAGCCTTATCTGCTTAATAGTTTCTAGGAATAAGAAGGCAATAGTTCCTCTGTGTTCTTCCCTAGTCAGATCACACTGTTCTTATAGAAATATTGAAGTGAAATTCTAGGTACCACAATTTAAGAAGGATGATGATAAACTGTAAAAGAATCCATAAAAAACAACAAAATTGGGAAAGGTCTTAAATCCATAGCTTGAGGATTAGTTGAAAGAACTGGGAATGTTGGGGAAAAAGACTCAATGAGGAGGATATTATTTGTATGTAGGATTATGTATGTGAAGGATTATCCTTTCTGGTCCCAGAGAGCAGAACTGGGAATGATAATTGGAAGTTATCAAAAAAGGAAATTAGGTTTCACATTTGGGAAAAACAAAACAAAACAAGAAAACAAAAAACTGTTTCCTATTGACAGGAAAGCCATCCAAAAGTGAAATGAGTGGCCATGAGAATAGGTAGGGTTGTCCTTCTTGTAGTTTTTCAAGTGGATGCTGACAGACAATTTATTGGCAATGTTACAGCATGAATTTTTTTCAAAGACAAGTTGGACTAGACAAGCAGGACTACAATATAATTTTTTGCCAGTCTAGGGTTAGGATAGGGAGTGACAGTACAGGGAGTGATTCATTTTAGTGATTTTATAAATAAACAATACATAATATATATATTTGTAATGATGGATCAAATATAACAAGATGAATTTTAATAGAGATGAATTTAAAGTTAGTTTTGTACTTTGGTTAAAAAAATCAATTGCCTGGATGTTGGATGATAGAGGTGGGTTTAGAAAACAGCTCATGTGAAAAAATTTGGTAGTTTTATAAAAGTATAAGCTTAAATGGAGTGTCAACAATGGCACCACCATTTATATTTTAAAAGATATTTTCATAAGTAAAAAATATTCTTATAGGTAGGAAATATGTAAATTAAGACATGGATCAAGTCTTTAGATGACAACAATTATATCAAGGGAAGTAGAAACAGAAGGGAAAATAGGAGATGCAATTTGACTTGGCAAGATCAGATCAATAGGAAATAAGATTTTTTGGTAGAGCTGAAAGACCTATAGGTAAAAATATATAGGAAATAAATATGACTTTACCTAAATTTGCATCACTGTGGCCAATTAAAACCAAAGGATGTTGTATAGCAAGTAATACTGATGGGTCAGTCCAGAGTACACTCAAAACTGCATATTTAGCTTAGGCATGCAGAATAATCCTTATTTGTCCCCAATAAAAGTCCCATCCTGACTTCTTATCTGACACTTTATCTAATGACAATAACTTGCTAAAAGACATCCTAACTCCTTCCTTGTCTATGTCTTGCTTTCACAAGTAGGCTGTTTAGCCTCCTGACTAAAGCCTCAATTTTCAGTATATAAAACTCTTCCAACTTTAACTAATTATCTGACTCTCTCAGAGTTTGGTCTATTTCACTTTTACGTTAATAAAGTCCTTTTGCTACTATAAGACAATCTCTTTGAATTCTTTCAAACCAATTATGAACCAAGACTTTCAGACACTTCAATATTGGTACATATTTAGAGTATATTTGTTCCCGGATAACTCCTTTCATCTTGGTTCCCAAAGAATTTCACATAGCCTAATTACTCTACCAACAATGTGTCCTCTGTTTAGGCTTTGAGTATCATAACCACAGAGAACAGAATTCAGAATACCATATTGGTTTGAAAGTGAGCTATACTTTCTTCCCTTTGCTCAGAACTGTATCTGTTTTGCAGAAGACCAAAATATTGTCTGTAATTGTGTTTCCATTTATATAGTAATTTATAGTTTGCAAACACTTTCTTTTCCATTTTCTCATTTCATCCAAATAACCACCCAGGGAAGTAGACTGGGAAGGATGATTATCTGCATTTTACTGATAATGAAAGTGAGGTTCACAAAGGTAACAACAATCTTACTAAAGACCTTTAGTTTGAGCATAGGTACTTGGCATTTGAAACCATCATTTCTAATTTAAGTTAACAAATATTTACTAAGTGTCTATTATGTTAAGAGACCTACTACTCTTCCCATTATTATGCCTTTTGAGTACCTAAGTTAATGGTGTATGTTGTGGAATTTTCCCTCTGTCCACTTAGTGAGAGTCAGAGACTTCTACATCAAAGTGCTAGTGTAGTTATATAACTAGTATTTTAGAGCAGAAGAGCCTTTAGCTACAGTCTAATTCAACTCCTTCTTTTTACAGATAATGAAATTGAGGTTCAGAGAGGGAATACAGTAAATAATGTGATAAAACCAAGAATTAAAACCAGTTTTTTTGACTCCTGATTTAGAGCCTTTTTTTTTTTTTTTTTTTTTTACTATAATTCCTCAATTCAATGTTTCTTTCTCACTCATTACACAGAAGTCTCATGACAGCAGCCTTGCTATGGTGTAGAATTTGGCAGAACATTAGTCCCTTTGGTCCCCTTTTCCTGGACCTGATACTTGCCACTCTGCCCTACTCTCCTTCTCCCCCCCCTTTCCCCCACCTCCCCAGGACTGATTTAAGCTGAGACTCTCTTTTCATTGTTTTCATTATAGAAGCTATAATGGCTGTGGAATCCACCCCCCAGGAATTTTGTTCTCTGTGGTTCAGAAAGGTTAACTAAAATGACACAGAGATTAGAAAATGAAACATGTAGAGAGGGATTAGGGGAAATCAATTTGCATGAAACCACAAAAACAGAATAAAAAAGAGTACCTATAAATAACCAGAAGGTAACTCTAAAAATGAACAGAGGGGAAATAATATATATTGTATTCCACAAGAGGAATGAAGGAAAACTGGAAACTTTAAGGCTGGGCATGGGAACAGCTAAAATTATATCAAAGCTGGATGGGACCTCAGAAGAATCAATGTTGGATATAGAGAGAACTCAGAAGCTAAAATGTCAGGCTGACAATAAACTTGGATATGCTCACTCTTCTTCCTCTTACAAATGAGGAAACTGAGGGGCAGAGATGGAAAGCAACTTGCCCAGAATCAGAAACAAAATTAGTAATAGAGCAGGCTTCCAAAAGAGGTATATATGGTATCCCATCTATAGGATTGTGTAGGCCTCAGCAATTCTAATTAGGACACAGAAGGGATGTCCTTTTAATTCTTTGCCCCAGGTCATTTCCAACTCACCAATCAGAATTTGTATCCTTTTCACGATAAGAAAGAAGAGAGCCTCTTTTGATGAGTGTTCAATTTCTGGTTGACTCTGGGATAAGTATTTCCATCTCTACATTTTAAAGTGGTCAGCTGTATAATGAACTTTGATTGTGCAAAATGTCCTGAAGAGCCTTCAGTAATCTGAAGGAAGGGAACAATGTTCTGTGTTTTATGGGCATGAATTCAGTCAAGTAGTTCATGTCCTAGTAGCATGAAGTATGCAGGGTCTTTGATGCCCACCCACTTTATATTTATTGATAAGGATGATATTTATGGTGGTACTGATGATGGGGATGATAAATTTTTATTATACATTTCTTTTTTCTCCTTTAGTGAAAAATGACAGCTTGTTTTCTCCTACCCTAAAGAATTCTTTAGTTGATCCTGCCTCCAGGGTTCCATAAGCAATCTCAGTTTGCTTAGCCAGGTCTTCAGCACTTTCAATAGGAGATACCATCCTTTCCACGGTCAGGAAGGCTGCCAGATTAGCCGTGTAGGAGGAGATGATTATCAAGGTGAAAAACCACCAAACGCCACCAACAATTCGGCCAGAGAGAGACCTACACACCAAAAGAAAAAGAAAAAAAAAGGTAGGAGATTCAACTAAAGCTCTGTCATTGTAACAATTACATGACAGTATAAGCTTCCTCCACAGTCAGGAAGGATGGGATGGTCCAAGGGTCAGAGTAAATTTCTTCTCACCATAGATGAGAACATCTGGGATAGTGGCTGTCACCTCAGGTGATAAAGTGCACACATACTTGCACAACATATTGATTTATATACATGCAATTGTGCTCCTATCTCTATGCATATAGAGATATACATGTTCAAATAAACTTATGGAAATACATAAAAATTCTTACACAGTACAAATGTACAGAAGCAGTTTGGTATAATGAAAAGAACGATAGATAGACTTGGAATCAGAGAGTCTGGATCTGAATCTTGGCGCCAGTGCTTACTATCTACATGACCTCGAGTAACTTACAACTTTAGGAGCCCAGCTAGTACAAAGGCAAGGAGAGGGAATATCACATACAGGAAACAAGTGGGTGATTTTGTCTAGATTGTAGCATTCATGAAGGAGAGTAATATACACATATTTTGGAGCATGAAGGTGAAGGAACAGATTTAAAGGTTAAAAAAAGAGTCTAGTTTTACTCTGGAGGCAGGCATCTTTAATGTGGAAGTGACAAAGTAAAACTTTTGCCTTAGCAGTGTCTTCTTGGCAGTTGTAGGGAGAATGGACTGGAGAGGGGAAAGAATGATGGCTGGGAGACCAATTAGGAGGGTACAGCAATAACTCAGCCAAGATGGAGTGAGAGCCTAAACTCAGATATTGGTCTGTGTGAGGGGAGAGAAAGTGATGGATGTGAGGGATATTGTGTATGTAGAATTGGTATGATCTGGAAATTGATTGGATATAGCAGATGAGGCAAAGGAAAGAGTTCCAAGGTCTGAAACTTGGATGACTGGAAAGATGGTGGCACCTTGAAAAGAATATAGGAAATTAGGAAGGGGGAGTGTTTGAGGGGAGATTTGAGGGGAGATGTCTATTTTAGACATGATAAGTTTTAGATATGGTTATTTAGTAGAAGATGACCAATGGATAGTTGATAATCATACTGGGATCCAGAGGAGACACAGGATTAGATACATAACTCTGAGAGTCAAAGAGGTAGTAATAGATGAACCCATGGGATTGATGCAATGAGAGTGAGAGTGGGGGAGAGAGAATCAGAGGAAGTGAAGAATAAGAATAAGAAGGAGAAGGTAAAAGAGAAGGAAGAGGACAAAAGGAGAAGGAGAAGGAAAAATAGAAGGAGAAGAAGAGGAGAGAGAAGAGAAGGAAAAGAGAGAAAAGAATAGGACAGATTCTATTGCACATCTACAATAGGTGATAGAGATGGATGATGATCTATCAAAGGAGACTAAAAAGAGCCCAGATAAACAGAAAGAGAATAAATGTCATGAAAACCCAGGGATAAGTGAGTGTTTCTGGGAAGAAAAAGTGAATAATAGTGTCAGATGCTGCAAAGAGTTCAAGAATGGGGACCGAGAAAAAACGCAAGATTTTGCATTGAAGAGATTATTGATAACTTTGGAGAGCAGTTTGATTGAGAGATGAAGTTGGAAGTCAGTTTGTAAATTATTATGTGAAGTAACAAAGAGGAAGAAAGGACTATACACACACAAAGAAACACACAGACACATAGACACATAGACATACACATACTCTTAAACTTTTCTCTTTAAGCTAAGGCTAAGGGAAGATCCAGACATGCTTGTGAGCAACAAGGAGGAGACAGTAATTAATACACATACATATACATACAGTTTCACAAAAGCATACATAATACATATGTATATATACACATAGGTATGTATGTTGACACAAACATGACATATAAACCTCATACCAAAAGACATATGTACCCATATCCCATACCTATGTAACTATATGCGCAGCTGTACATATATAAGCATATATACATATTCACACACTTTTCTGTTTTGTGATACCCAGAAATAATCTAAGTCTGCCTTCTGGCTGTCCTGCTGCTGTTGACAGCCATCTGCTAGTTCTGCCCTTTCTTGAAAAGGCCACCCAGATGGGTGAGGGAGGGAGCACATTGGAAGAAATTCCAAATCAGGGCCCATTTTGGCAAAGCAACGGCTCTTTTGGGGGAAGAGTTCTCCTTCAAAAACTGAAGAGGCTCCCACAAACTGCACAAGTATACACTCTTGTAGGGGACATTTTATTCTACATCTCTTTGACAAATGTGATAATAATACGTTGGGTATGTGCTATGCTAGAAAAAGAAAAATGTCTCCTTAAGCAGAGCTTCACACATAGACAAATTCTTCCTTTGCTGTCTGGGCAAAGCAATATATTTTAAGCCTACACCAATGCATATATATGTATGTATATATATATACACACACATACACACACACACAGGATTGGACCTCAGCAAAACTTATAGAAAAGAAGATCAAAATTGGAAGTTCTTAAAACATAAGACATAGTCATGTTTTTGCTAAAAGGGTTTATAGGACACTAAAATATCAGGGTTGGAAGGGATGTTATAACACATAATATCAGAGCTGGAAGAGATCTTAGAACATAGAATAGTAGAGATGAAGAAGACTTTAGGACACAGAACATTGGAACCTAAAGCCCAGAAATAAAAAAATGGCAGACATTTAGGATGCATTTAGCCACTGGGAGGAAGTATAGTCTTCTATCATGTCCAATTTCCACCTGAAAAAACAGATAAAATTTCCCCTTTCTGGGAAATCCCTGATAAACAATCATGCAGCTTCTGCTGCTCACTATCTATCAAGGTAGGCTTGATAACTGATCAAGTGAAATACCTGTAGTTGTTAGGAAATTCATTTTGCTTCAATGTAATATTTTCATGGAATGTCCCCTCATTGGTTTTAGTCCTGCCTTCTGAGACCACAAAGAATAAGTTTAATCTTTCAGCTCTTCTGATATCTGAAGGAAAACATCATTATTTGCACCCTAAGTCTTCTCAGTTATGGCCACTCTCTTTGCTGGGGTCCCAAGGTTAAAGAACAGAGAAATCAGGTTTCATATTCTCCATCTAGTGCCGTTTTCACTATATCTTCCTTCCCTTCAAATTCAGGAAAATCAATTCCTTTGCCTATTTCTAGCCAAACAGAAAATTAAGAATTTACATTTCTATAGTATTTTTTTCTTTTGGTTCACAAAAGGTTTTCCTTATAACAACACTGGAACATAGATGAAGGTACTGTTATTCTCATTTTATGGATTAGAATAAAATCATTAAGACTTAAAGAAGTTAATCTAATCATATAGGTAATGTTTTTGAATTGGGGATGGGATTAGAGTACACATTTGAACCCAGGTATCTTTAACTCCAACATTTTCCATACTATTTTATGTTTGATTTCTCCCACATCAAGATCTTAAAATGAAATTGAATGTTTTCCCTGAAAGCTCAGTAAAGAGAGATCCTGAGACTACCTCTCACTGGAATTGGCTTTTATTAATATTTATCTGTGGGGTTTCTAATAGCATTTGTCTAGAATGCTACATCCCTTGTATCCCCTTATATTTAATAGAGACCTTTCAGAGAAATTCTACAGCAAAATATTCTGCAATTGTTATCTATGGCTTTATCCAAGGACCATAGGGAGGTGCTCTTCTAACCCTGACACAGATTGGGAGCCTTATTTGCATCTCATTCACCAGATGCCATCTTAGAGCCTTCAAGCTTTTAACTCAATGCTGGCTCAGACAAGATAACACCCCCCCCCCTGCTATTTTCCAGGACTGTGTGATGGGAAAATCCTGGGGTTAGGAGTTAGGAGACTTGAATCAGTCTTGGCTCTACCACAGACTAGTTGAGTGATTTTTATTTCCTCTGGAATATCTGTAAACTGAGGATTCAATTTAATTCCAATCAATAAACACTAAGCCAACTGTGTATGTCACATTGAGCTGCATACTATGTACACAAGCACACACACACACACACACACACACACACATACTATATGATATGAAGTTTAGATAATTCATAGTTTCTGCCTTCATGACCCTTAATAACAGCTAACATTGACAAAGTTTAAGATTTGCAGAACCCCTGTTTTATAGGAAGTCTTTCCTAATCCCTCTTAATTCCAGTTCTTTCCCTCTATATTGACCCTACGTAGCTTGTTTGTATATAGTCATTTCCATATTGTCTTCTCCCCAACTGACTGAAATCTTTTGCTTTTCTTTATATCCCAGACATTTAGCACAGTCCCTGACATACAGAAGGAAAACTTAATAATTATGGACTGACTAAACAAAGTGCCATATAAAGTCCCAGAAGGATAAAGACTTTGGAAGAAATAACATTTGAATTAGGCTTTAAAAGATATATAAGAATTCAACAGGTGGTACATGATTAATATTTCAGACACATGGAACTGTGTGTACAAAGGTATGAGAGAAGGGCAATGAAGATCATGTTCATTGGAAAAAGAATTGTCTAGTTTATCTAGAGAATTATGATGATAACTAATATTTATATAAGGCTTACCATGTGTCTGGTACTATGTTAAGAGCTTAATAATAATAATAAAACAATAATACCTACATTGTATTGGGTTTGTATAAAGCACTTCACAATTATCTTATCTGACCCTCACAATAACTGGGAAGTAGGTGCTATTATCCCTATTTTACAGATTAGAGCAAATAGAGATAAAGTGACTTGCCAAGAGTTATCTAGCTACTAAGTGCCTAAAGCCAGATTTTAATAATAATAAATAATAACTAACATTTATATGCCTACTATGTGTAAGTAATGAGTTTTTTTGGTTTTTCTTTAGAGATGAAGATCAGGGAGACCAGAGCATGTTTATGAGCATATAGGAAGAAACCAATTGCAAGGGAAAGACAGAAGATGAAAGATTGAATTTGACTAAATGTGATGATATGAAAACTTTCACTTAAGCCCTGCTTTCTTGAGAAATGCCTTAAAAACTATGAAGATGTCATATATAATAAGATTTAACACTAATGAACCAAAGAATACCTAGTTTGGTATTGCAGCAGCAGATGGCTTGAAGACAGCTGATGTCTGGAGCCAGGAGCAAAAGGGGTCTAAAACCAATACAAATGCCCAGACTAGGCTATGCCAGAAGAAATATCAAGGCCAATATAAGCTCTTGGTAAATGTTATGGGGCCTGGAACCAGTTTGAACTCTGGGTTGATGTTGAACCAGCAGCTGTACTTCTTGATCAGAGGCCCATACAAAGGAAGGCAAATGCTTCAGACTACGCCATCTCTGCATCCAGCTTTAGTTTTTCAAAATGTGTTGCAGAAAGTAGTGTTACCTGATTCCAAGAAGTTTCTTACTTAGGGAGGGATGGGACTAGGACCCAGACATTTCAACCAGACTACAGTTTGGTAGCAACATCCAGACTTCAGCAGGAGTGGGATAACCTGGCATAGATACATCATTACTCTCCTCAAGAACTCCATTGAGAAGTAGGGCCCAGTCTAGTTACCACTTTTAAATTGGTAGGAAAGAAAGGGTGGTTTTATCCTCAAACTAAGAGATTAAAAATAGAAGGGATAACTGCTAATCCAATGTCATGGAAAGAATGGGGAATGGGAAATAGGAACAGGAATCAATGTACCAAATTTAGCTTTAATGAGTAAGAGGGATATTTCTTATTTTGTGACCAGAGGTGAAGAGGACAGGGAGGTTAGTAATATTGAGAAAGTAAAGAATAGCAAAGCAGTTCTAAAAGGTATCTATTTAGTCAATTTCCTGAACAAAGTGCAAAGTTAGATAGAACATATGAGATAACAACAGTTAGCATTTATAAAGTGCTTTAAGAGTTATAAAACTTATCACCAAAGAAGAACTAGAGAATATTATGAATTGCAAAATGGACAATTTTGATTAAATTAAATTTAAAAGCTTTTGTACAAACAAAATCAATGCAGCCAAGATTATAATGGAAGCAGAAACTAGGAAACAATTTTTACAGTTAATATTTCTGATAAAGGTCTCATTTCTAAAACATATAGTGAACTGAATAAAATTTATAAGAATATGACTTATTTCACAATTGATAAATGGTCAAAGGGTATAAAGAGACAATTTTCAGAAATTAAAGTCACTTATAGTCATGTGAAAAAATGCTCTAAATCACTATTGATTAGAGAATGAAAATTAAGACAACTTTGTGGTACTACTTCACACCTCTCAGATAAACTAAGATGACAAGAAAAGATAATGATAAATGTTGGAGAGGATATAGGAAAACAAGGACACTAATACATTGTTAGTGGAGTTGTGAAATGATTCAACCATTCTGGAGAGCAATTTAGAACCATGCTTAAAGGGCTATAAAGCTGTCCTTTGATCCAGCAGTGACTGTATCCCAAAGAGATCATAAAGGGAAAGGAACCCACATATGCAAAAATATTTATAGCAACTCTTTTTGAAAAAATTGGAAATTGAGTGGATGCCCATCAGTTGGAGAATGACTAAGTAAGCTATGATATATAAATGCAATGAAATATTATTGTTCTATAAGAAATGATGAGCAGGGTGATTTCAGAAAGCCTAGAAAGAGTTATATGAACTGATGCTAAGTGAACTGAGCAGAACCAGGAAAATATTGTATACAGTAACAACAAGATTTCGTGATCATCAACTGTGACAGACTTCGGTCTTCTTAACAAAGCAGTGGTTCAATTCCAATATACATGGGATGGAAAACATCAATTGCATCCTGAGAGAGAATTATAGAGATTGAATGAGGATCAGAGCATAATATATAGAAAATTTTAGAATATAAAATCTTACAAAAATGAATGCTGCAAACTATCTTTACATGTATTTGAGAAAAATTGACTTTTTGAGAAAGCTTTTATAGATATTATAATATATAGATTATATGACATATAATCTATATATTATTGATATTATAAAGATATAGATAATATCTATAATTATAGATATTACTATAGCACTTTATAGATATTATCTCATTTTATCTTCATAACAGCTTTGGGAGGTAGATGCTATTATTATCTCCATTTTATAAATGAAAAACCTGAGGAAGATAAAGATTGAGTGACTTCTCCAGGATCAGAGAACTAGTAGTTATCTGCAGTAAGTTTTAAACTCTTCTTCCTGATTCTATATCCAGTGTTCTATCCCCTATACAATCTAGCTGTTCTATAATTATATGAATACAGGAATAAGGTTGATGGCAAGAAGAAAATATTTGGAATAATTACTACAAAGAGTGAAATGAAGTCATATTGAGAAGAGGAAAAAGTCTGTTATATATCAATGATACTCCAGTTGACTGTAGTGGGTAAAGTTGACTTATTTTCATGATTTTCTCCACTGAGGTTTGACATCCTTGGTGGAGGAGTACTAGATGGTAGATGGAGGAGTAATCTGAGAGGAGACAATATCCTGAGTGAGCCTGTCTGGCTGGGAATAGTGGAAAGTAAGAGGGCAAAATACTAGTGCAGTAGTTAATAAGAAATAAAAATGAAAAACAACGGAGTCACTAATGCATATGTAAGTGAAAGGAACTAGAGTGGTTGATACTGGGAAACTGGGATGAACTGGGAGAAAGATCATAAGTCTTAGTATGCTCTTTTGTGAGCAAAAGTATGAATGCTGTAATAGGCAAGGCTGATGGGATTGGGAGAGGAATTGAAATGGAGTAGGGATGATTAAAATAAGGAAAAGTATTAAAAAAAATTCTGTATGGACATGCCATTTTTCAGTTGGAGTTGTGGAATCAGGAGATAGATAGTATGAATAGATGATACACATTAATTCTCTTTACATTGCATAAGAAGCATTTAGAACCTTGGTGTTTTAAAAAAGTACAATATGGAGACTTTTACAGATTTTGTGGCTACTTGATTAAAGAAGGAAGGCCTTAGATCTTTTTCTGCTTTAGATTTCTGGGTGGGGAAGGAACAAAAGGTTGCTGAGTCAGTTCTCTGAGAAGCCGCTATTCAGCCTCCTAGATATTCCTCCTAAGTGTGTGTTGGCTTGTTAATAGACTTATAGAGATAATCCTGTGAAACTCAAGGGCTCATTAGAAGTACAAATGGTACACTATAAATACTTTTAGTCTTGGGGTCAAATAGTCCAAATTTCTTTCTTTCTCCAACATATATTATGTGGCTCCAAGTAAGTAATTTTTTCTAGCTTGAGTTTCCTCATAATAATGCAATACTTATAGGAGCATTATGATAAAAAACTCTTGGCAAACCATAAAGAATTGCAGAAGACATAAAGAATAATTTTAACCTGCAGGTCTGGATACACACACATGGACACAAAAACACACATGCATGTTAACCAAGCTGTTGCTTTTGTCAGTTTATATGCAGCCTATAACATCTAAAATAAAGGATCTTAGAGTTGGATAAGATCTCAATGGTCCTTTCCTCTAATAACTATTAGAATATGAATCATGTCACTGGTTCTGGAGTCTAAAGATTTGGGTTCAAATCCCCCCTTGGATGATTATGACTTATGTGACTGATCAAATCATTCCAGGACTCTGGAATTCTATAAAAAGATGGGATTGGATTATGAAATTTTTGATATCTTTTCTAATTCTAAATATAAGATTTTGTAGTATACCCCAAAATAATATTCATATGTAATCATTAGCATCTTTCTGATGTGAAGAAATGGTATAATAGAAGAGGCTCCATAAATTGTAAGGAAGTCTCTTGGATTTGCTATCATAAGAGGCAGAAATACCCAGAGAACATGGAAGTTTGAGTGAAAATAAATTAGACACTTGACCCAACAAAATACATGAGATCTGAATAAGCTTTCAATCCATGAGGCTGAGCGAGAGTAAAATAGGCTCCCAACCTAAGAGAACCTAAACTCCTAGAGTTTTAATGAGACTCCTGATTTGGGAGTTTGTACTGATAGCATAAAGGCTTGTGATTCAGGAATTTGAACTAAAAAATAGCAAGACAGTGCTTGGAGTCTGAGCTGAGTGGTGGGTGGCAGATAAGGAAGTAGACATGGAGGGGGGGAATGGAAAGAACACTGAGTACCATGTTAGCATCTGCCAGTAGGACAACCAAGGGGTTAAGCCACAGGGAAGAGAAACACTATGAATGCTTGATTCTGCTGAAACAGATGACAGTACCACTTTTTCCTCCTCTCTTTCTTTTTTTGTTTTCCTCTTTATTTCTCAAGAACAATAAGTTTCTGTTCTAAAGTTTGCTGTTATTAGAATTATGTTTGCACCTTCTGTTTTAATCAGTATCAAAGCCAATTTTCACTAGATAGAAATAAGATGGAATTAAACTGTTTTTGGTTCATGTGATAACTTTGATCACAAATGGGAAGACTTATTAGGGAAAGAAAAATAGTACAAGTCTTGGTATATAAAAAGGAAGAAAGAGATTAGACCCCTCTATGTAAAACATTATGGCTTAAAGATCCTTATTGGGGGCTCTGAGCTAAAAATGAGAGAATCTTAAGTATTGTTTTTGATAAACTTCCTACTAGTTAGAACTAAACTGCATTGAGGTTTTTGTTTCTTTTCCCTGGGCTAAAAACAATTCAATTTTTTAAACCTCTCTGGGACTAGGCTGGGTTATTGGCATACATAACCTTATTCACTTCTTAGACACTTAACCTCATATGTATGCAGAAGATGGAAGGAAGTGACTAGGCACTCGGAATTGTCTTTTGGGAGAAGAAAAGGTGATATATTCTATAGGTGTGAATCAGAGGAGTGAGTACTTCTTTTCCTAGTAGTCTTTTAACTTCCTCCTCTAGACAGGCACATTTGATTATACACAGACATAAAATTCCCCAAATAGCCCTTTCATCATGACCCTAAAATAATCTTAATGACAAGTTATTGCATTTCTATTCTTTGGCCTTAGAAGGGATCTAACTCCAGACTCCAAACCACGTAAGAGTTCCTTCTTTAGCATTCCTGATTGGCTATAGCTACTTGGTATTTGTATGAATATCTCCAATTATAGGAAGATGTCCATTGATTCAGTGAGGAAGTCCTTTCTATTGTTTGATAGCTGTGATAAAGTTCTTCTTTAATTATATCTGCTTTAGTCAGTTTTTGGAAAACTCTTAGGATGTACTGAAATGACTAAATCATTTGTTGAATCATTAAAATCATAGCAAGAAGTAAGTAATATGTAACAAATGATATTTTTCTTTCAGTGATAACCCCATGATGTAGACTGGTGAAGGCAAAGCTACATAATAATTAGAGATAATAGTCATCTGATTAGATCCTCTTACTCATCTGTGAATTCTAATGGCTTGGAGTTCATGCTCTTAGATTTTAGATCTATGATATCATCACAGGCTCTAGGTGGGCATCTTTAATCTCTTAGTTTGATTTAATCTTGTAGCTTCCTTGCTGACTATCTCCTACTCCCTATAAACTAGTTCTTCCTCAATATTATACTTTCAAACTACATCAAAGAATCTCTGAGTCAGAAAGCACTTTAGAGGTAATATGCTTCAACTATGCCTGACCAAGAATTCTGTCTACAAGATTGACAAGTGGTCATCCATTCTTTGCCTAGAGACCTTCAGAGACGGAACCCACTGCTTCTGAAGGTAAGAGCTTTTTTTTTTTTTTTTTTTTTTTTGGAAATTCTATTTCATATAAAGCTGAAACCTGACTGCCTAAAAATTCTTATATTGGTCCAAGATCTGCTCTCAGAAACTAGACAGACCCCTTTTCCATATAAGAGCCTTTCAAATAAAGACTATCACATTCTGTTTATATCTTCCTCAAAACTTAATTCTTTAAATCTCATCAACACTTCCAATTCCAAATACGAATTTCTTTTCTCTTAAAAAAAAACTTACTCAAATACTGAAGGAGACACAGGAGATGGTTTTATAAGACTGATCAATGTCATAGATTATCTAATGTCCTGGCATAATTAAAGATATAAGTTAGAGAAACTCAAAATTGTGTGTTACCTTTGTAGTGGTTATTTAGCCCACACTAGATCTACAAAGAACTTCCCTTAATAACATCCATGAAAGACCATGTAACCTTGATTTGAAAGTCCCCTTGATGAAGAAACAAATCACTCTGCCTTAAAACAGCTCATTCTCTTTTTGCATAGCGATAATTAATTATTAGAAAGTTTTCTTTTACATCAAGATTCCATCTGCCTTTTTGTAATATCTACTTATTACTCTAAGTCAGTGGTTCTCAAAGTATGGTCTAGAGAATCCTGGGGATCTCTGAAATCCTTTTAGAGGGTCTACAAATTCAAAAATAGTTTTTATTTCCAATATGATAAATGTCTATAAATATAATCCAGAAAAACAAAAGCGCTTTGGAGAGATCCTCAATAATTTTTAATAGGATAAAGATATTGAAAACAAAAGTTTGAGAACCACTGCTTTAAGCTCTGCCCTCTGGAGTCAAGAAAACAAGGCTTCTTCCAATATGATAGTCTTCAGAATATTTGAAGATAGCTATCATATTGTTCATAGGTCTTCCCTTTTCTAGGACAAACACTCCTAGTTTCCTTAACTGATTTTAGTATAAAATGGTGCTTGATTTCCCTATCATCCCAGTCTATCTCCTTTGGCCATACTCCAGCTCGTCATTGTGCTTCTGAAAATATGATACCCAGAATTAATACAATATACCACATATGGTTTCATATGCAGAGTACAGAAATCTCTCATTCAAGACTCTGTTTCCTTTCATCCATCCAAGAAATGTTCAGAACAAATACACCTTTCTTACCCCCCCCCCATTCATTCATAAGAAGCAAGAAAATCAATTAATTACTTCATCTGAAATGAAACTAGGTAAATTTCATTTCCCATGAGCTCTTGTTGCCTTAGAATGACATAAAGCTTAGGGAGGGGTAACCATTTTGAAAGTGGTGAAGTTCATTTCTCAAGGACTCCTAGTGACTAGAAAGAAAATCATGTCTAAGAGGAGGTAGCCATTTTGAAATTGGCAAAACTCATTTCCCATGAGCCCTGAGTGGCTGGTTATCTGGGTTCTGTTCCAGTTTCAATGTCATTATTATTTAAGGAGCTAGATTCTCTTGGTCTCCTGTTGGTTGTTAAGTCAGATACTTTGGAGTAACAAGGAGCTCTTTCAACCAACCTGAGCGCCATTCACTAAATAATTACTTAAACAATAAACTAAAGTTTTCACTAAGGGAGATGACCTAGAAACACATGAACCCTGTTTTCTAGGTGGTTAGAAAAACACCCACTAAAAGCAAGATTGTGACTTGTTTCTTCTTAGGAAGGCTAGGGACTGAATAAAACAGAATCATAGGCAGAAATAGAAAATTTAAATCACCAACTAACAAGAGATTTTAGGTTGTCAAGAGAAAAGGGTTAATGCACAGCATTACTTGCCACTGAAGAGTAGAATTCCTGCCTGCACCTTTGAGTAGAAAGGGACCTTAGAACCATTCTGTTCAATTCTTATTAGAAGCAGGAATCTTTTATAGAATATCTGAGGTTCCTACGTCCTCCGTGTGAATTTCCTTCCTGAGTGGAATTTACTCTCCTGTGGTATTTTATTTCTACCAAAGAGCCACTTAGAAATTCTTTTTGATGATGATGAAAATGAACTATTGTTCTCAATGACCTATAGTGTCTACTTCTCTTCAACTAGACTAATTCTGTCCAAATATCAAGTTCCAGCTTAAGTTCCAGTCCTCTGTGAAGTCTTCCCTAAGAAGTCTGACATGATTTTCATTTTCTCTATTTTGTAGTGTAGAGGGATGAGGACTGGATTTGGAATGAAAAGACATGTATTGTGATTCTAGCTTTGGCACTTACTATCTATGGGATCTCAAGCAACCTCTTTTCCTTCTCTGGGCCTCATTTTCCTTAGCTGTAAAAAAAGAGGGCTGGATTAGATAACCTACACAATGTGCAGACCACTTTTGTTAAATGTTAAGGGGGTTAAAAAGATGAACTAGAAGAGTGCTAATGTTTTTCTACGCTAGGGGAAATAAGCCACAGTCACAAATAATTCGAATGCAAGATGGAACATGATAAATTCATGAAGAAGGCACAAACCAAATATGATTTGAGGTCCAAGGAAGAAAAAAAAAAGATAACTTTTAATTGGGAGCACATGGAAGGTTCCTAAACTTGGGTTTAAAATAAATTGCACAAATATACAATAGGAGAGATCTGAGACATCAGAGTGAATGTTCAATATGAGTCTACAATATGACATAACTATGACAACATCATGACACACTAGCCAAAAGAGCTAATGTGATTCTATTATGCATTAGAAGTCTGGATAAATCAATTAATCAATCAAGTAAGGATTTATTGATTGTTTGATATTAGACTTGTGTTAATTCAATATGGCTGAACTACATCTTTACCTGGCTAACTACATTTGTTCTAGTAGCCATATTTGACACACTGAAGTTCATCTAGTGAGGGTGATTAGGTTGGTTGTATATTGGAAAAAAATTGGACTCAGAATTAAGATATCTGAATTCAAGTCCTGACTGGGCCACTATGTGGGTATATGATCTTGGATAAATCATTTCATCTTTTTGGATTTGTTTCCTTTTCTAGAAAATGAAGGGATTCCACTTCTAACAACCTACAAAGCTATAGCATTATTTTTCCCTATTGGAAATCTCATTGCAGGAGGGCAATTTATTTATTCATAGAGGATAGTGGAAGGTTTTAACCAAGTCAGTGGCATTCAACTTCCTCCCACTCACTTTTCAACTCTGCATTGTACAAAGGCAGATACCTTCCCATGTTCACCATTTGGCAGATAATGCTCTCTTCAAGGTTACTCCTAAACTCCTTATTGTTACATACCAAGTATCTTTTCTTACTCCTCAAACTTCTTATTATCTCATCAACTTTTTACACTGTGGACCACCTCTTTCTTCTTGATATTTTCTATTACCTACATTTTCTTCACAGCCTGCCTTTTCCTGATACTTTTCTTTCCTATCTGAACCATTCTTCTTGGTATCCTTTTCAAGATCATCATGCATGTATCACTCTTTATGCATTAATGTATCTCAGGGCTATCTTGGATCATCTGTAACTTTTCCTCTTTCTACATTTTCCCTCTCTGTTATTTTATGAATACATATGAATTTTATGTATCTGACTCTTAAATTTCCCTGTATAGCTTCATCTCTTTCCTAAACTACATTGACAAAATTGTTGAATATCTTCCCATGGATTTCTAAGAGGCATCACAAATTCAATATATTCCATACTGAATTTTTCTTTCCCTAAAACCCACATCATATGCCAGTTTCCCTATTTTTGTTAAGGATGCCCCTACTTTTCTGCTTATTCAGATTTATCTTAGAATCATCTTGTTTTCTCACATACCACATCTAGCTATTTGCTGAATCCTCCTCAAATTATACCTCTGAAACATAGTTATTCCCTCTTGTCTTCTCATGGAACAACCTCCTTAGTTAAGGACCTTATCAGCTCTCTTCTAGACTATTGCAATAGTTTAATTGGTCTCTTTCAATCCAGCCTCTCTTTCTCTCCAATCCAACTACAAAATTGATATTCCTAAAACATATGTCTGCCTATATCAGACCCATGCTGAAAAAGTTTGAGTGGTTCCTTTTGGTCCTTAAGATAAAATACAAACTCATCATTTGGGCATTTAGAGACTTTCAAAGTTTTTCTCTAGACTCTCTCTCCAGACTGATTATGTCTCTCTCAAACACACACAGCACAGAGACTAGCACAGTGCAGGAGGTTAATTAATATTGATTGTTAATATACTCAATATTCTAGTCAAACTCAGCTACCTGCTAGTCCAAGGACATGACATGCCTTTGTACAAGCTGGTATCTTCTACTCCCTGAGTACTCCTTCCTCCTATTGTCCATCTTTTGGAAGCTCTGGCTCTCTTCAAGTTTCAGCTCAAGTGTCACCTTCTTCAAAAAATCAATTAAAGATTTCTTTAGACATTTGTGTTCCCTAACATATCTTCTCACTTAGCTTTAATTTTGAATTTACTTATCTGTATGTATCATAGTACCTGTAATATAGTAGGTGCTAATAAAAACCTTGTTGAATTGAATTGAATTTCACGATGTTTTTCTCTGAGAGTTTAACCAATGATTTCCGAGCATTCTCTTTCTTAAGGGATGGGTCATGTTATCCCCATTTTTGGGAAAGGGGTAGAAGGAGACAGAGTTCTAAAGAATGATGCATCCAAAAGGGATTTAGAATCAGAAAGGAGCCTTTAGAGTCCTGCTTATTTTACCTCCTTATTTTATAAATGAGGGAACTGAGGCTGACTGCTTAAGTGACTTGCCTAACACCATAAAACTAGTAATTGGCAGGAGCAGAATTTGAATGCATGTTTTCTAACTCTAAACCTAGAAAACAACCCTGCATGCAATATTGCTTACTTTCTTCTCTTAACTTCTGGTTCCTCTTCTGTAAAATGGAGTGGTTGGACTATGGATCATTTAGTCTTAAAGGTTCTTTTCTGTACTATAAAAGGAACGATTTGATTAATGATTTCTGAGAATTCTTCTAACTCAAAATCCTATTGTTCTATAATTTTACAATCCAAATATTCTTCCACTGAACTAAAGGAAAGATAGTAGCTTTTGTGGTGACAAAGTCCAGTCCTTCTTCCTTCTAATCTTCAATTTCAAGCAGTTGTTTTAAAAAATCCCAAACCAAAACACTATTGGATAAAAGCAATTGGAAACAGCATCAGATGGCCACCTCACAATTAGTAGGAAAAAATCCCTGTCATCTAATTACTTAGATGAGCTATGTTTAGAGAGCATTGAGCCTACAAATAGGAGTAATTAACTACAGTCAAATGCAACAATTTTCACTGGTGAGGCTCTCCTTCCCCCTTTTTGCAGGACTAAAGTAAAAGCCATTGATTAGTACTCTTAAGAAGTTTTCTTTTTGGAACAGGTTTTTTTAAAAATAATATTAGAAAATAAATATTTACTCATTATTTGGCTATAGTTCTCATGAGATTACCCACAAAACAAAAATCCTTTATTTTAAAAAATGACATTTGTGGCTTTTTTCCCTTTTCCTTTTCTTTAAAAAAATTTGTTCTTAACTTATGAAATAAAATAAGCATTTCTATTACATAGGATTAAGAAAATAAGATGACTAAAATATTTAAAATATCATGAAACTTTTAAACTAGCATCTATAATTGGCTATTCCTATCACATATAATAAAGTTATTATGTAAATTTATTTCTTCTCCTTTTCCTTCCCTCTCCCTCACCACCCTAGAGATGGCTACTATTAAAGACTAATATGTAAATATATGTGGAACAGATTCTTAGTTCCTGTCCATGTAGTTAGTAGACTTTAGATTTGTATTTTTTAAATTTCTCTCAGATATCCAAGAAAGGTTTCTGGGCTGAGATCTATATACTAATACTCATAGCCAGTACCACAACATACAGACTAAGTAGTTTTCTATATGACATGACTCAGGGTTTTGCTATCCTCTCCCTTGGCCATCTCTTCCCTGCCTTCCCACTAACAGACTGAAGGGAAAAGCCAAAAGCATAGAATGCTAGGATTCTAAAGAAACTAATTATGTTGAAACATATTTATATTCATACTCAAAAATATTATCAAAATGTGTGTACCTGTATCTACTAATCTCTATTTATATATACATACATAGAAACAAGTTCATGGACTCTATGTTAAGATCTCCTGCCATAGAATCTCAGAGTTGAAAGTGATTTTAGAATACACAACAAAGAAAGTTATAATTGGAGGGGGTGACTTCAATCATCTAATTCTCACTGAATTTTAGTTTTGGAGGAGACTCAAGACTTAGTTTAATTCTTTCATTTACTTAATAAATACCAAGGTCCATTTCGGGGACATGATTTGTTTAGAATCAGAATGTGGTGCAGAGTCATTAGTTGTAGTGTGATAGGAACTTGAATCTTAAAGGATACTGCAAAGTGATGGAGAACTTTGTTCTTCTGGAAAGGTCAATTTAATAAATACTTATTAAGCATCTATTATATGCTAGTAGGCATTGTTCTAAGCTCTTGGAATTAAAAAAAAAAGTCAAAAGATTTCCTCTTCCCTCAAGGAATTTATAATCTAATGGAGGAGACAACATGCAAACAAATATATACAAAGCAACTACATTGAGAATAAATAGAAAATAATTAAAAGAGGGGAAAAACCGGAATTAAAAGGGGTGGTTGAAAAAAGTGACCACTATTCTCTGATGGGCACTAAGTATGTTGAAATATAATTATTAAAATATTTGAAATCTGATAGAAAGTCTCTGTTTTCTGATGCCTGTAAGTTTAAGTCCCCTTTTGGGAGCTCCTAGGGACTGACTCCATCAAACCAAGATATATGTTCAAAGTTAGAATCCACATTTCCTTAAAGGTCTACTCCTTTAGGAATCTTCAAAGTGCACGGCAGACCAAGGGAATAGGTACTGAAGCACGGAAGTACTATCCTGAATATTTTTTCATTCATATCCTTCAATCAGATACTTTTCATCTTGTCTCCCTCAAACCTCATTTTCTCCTTTTTCAAGTCTATACTGTTGTATACAACATACACTTCTCTATGGACTATGGACTCATCCTTAGATGTTAGTATAGAATTTTGCTCAATTCATGTTAGAAAAAGAAGGAATCCCTTTTACAGCATTCCCAACAAATGCTCACTTAGCCTTCAAATGAAGATCTCTAACAAAGGGGAATCAAATCAGTCAACAAACATTGGATATATATCCATCACATACACACACACACATACACACACATATGTATGTATATTGTATGTGTGTGTGTGTTTATATGTCAAGCACTCACTGTATGACATGACAGGGATACCAAAAAAAAAAACAAACAAAAATAGTCCCTGTTTTCAAGAATCTTATAATCTATGAAGAAGATAACATGTAAATAAATAGCTGCATTCAAAATGCATAAAGGGTGGATCAAAAGGTACCCTTTTCAGGGAAGGCTTTCTACAAAAGGAGGCATCTGAATTACAAACTGAAGGAATTCAGGTATTCTAAGAGAAGGAAGTGAAGGAAGATCCTATTATGAGCCAGAACTTGAAACAAGGTGATAACTCAATGGAATTGGTAGAAACAATGCTTGAGTTTACACCTTTGAGAATTCACACATTGCCTCATACATTGGAGTTCACAAGTACAGGAGATACACAAAACTTTGTAACTTTGTGAATTCACACTTCCCATAATCCCACTCTCAGAGGAGGAGTCAACCTTTGGGTTCACACCTTTAAGAGATCATATATAAGAAGCTCTCAGAGCTTCAATCAGTCAGTCAGTCAATGGAGGAGACTGAGTTGGAGTTGAGCTAGAGGCAGAAGCTGGAAGAACCAAAAGACAAGCTGCAAGAGCTCTTGGATTCAGGGAGGAAGAGAGGCCTCTAAGAAAGCTAATTGGGCCTAAGGAAAGAGACAGGATTTGGAAGGAGAAAATAAACGTTTGGATTTTATCAACTGGCTGCATTTGGAGTGATTATTACTCTAAACTGAAACTAAGGCTGTCTCCAAAACTTCCCCAAGAAACCTGCTCCCAGAGAACAATTATATATTATACAAAAGAAAAACACCACAAGATCCCACTCCAGGTAATAAGAATCAGTGTAGAGAATCAGATACATCATGTAGACCAGAAGACCTCCTGAGGAAATCCATTATATTTTTGAGCAGCTCTAACTAGCCACTAGAATTTTTTTTTTTTTTTGCCTTGGCAATTGGAGTTAAATGATTTGCCCCAGGATCAAACAGCTAGGAAATATTAAGTGTCTTCGGCCAGAATTTGAACTCAGGTTCTCCTAACTTCAAGACTGGTGGTCTATCAGTGCCACCTAGCTGCCCTTAAAAACTTATTTTAACCTGAACGCTACCCATTACTCTTACCTCTTTTCCACTTTGAGATCAGATAGAATAAGTTGAATCCAATTTTATTCTATTTCTCTTAGAAGCCTACTTCCATGGCACCCACATCAATTTTTTTTAAAGTGACTCAGGTTTACACTTTTAAGAAATATTGTCAAGTATTCCTTTTTCTTTACTCTCCATTTCTATTCAAGTGCCAGGTCTTTTGAATTCTCCCTTTGCAATATATCTCACATCTATTCCTTTCTCTCTATTCACACAGTCACTTTATTTCAGGCTTTTGTCACCCCTTGCCTAGAGAATTACAATGGCCTCCTAGTTGGGCTCTTATGGGGGTCTTTGGTTTCTCCTTTCTCCAATGTGTTCTTCCCAGTTGCAAAAATGATCTCCCTTTGATATAAATCAAACTCCCCTAGTCAAAAGCCTTTGATAGCTTCCAATTGCCTTTAGGATAAAATATAAATTTCTTTGCTTGGCTTTATAAATCTAATTCCAACCTATCTTTCTAGACTTTTTCCATATCACTTCTCTCTCACAAATACTGTATTTCATATAAATTAGTTTACTTGATACAAGCTGAAATTTTCTGGCCTTTATGCTTTTACACAGGCTGTCCTCCATGCATAGAAAACCTCAGTCAAAGCTCAGTTTGTGTGGATTTTAGAAAAACCTGGACTTATATAAACTGATACAAAGTGAAGTCAGCAAAACTACAACTTTGTACACAGTAAGAGCAATATTGTATCATCAACTGTGAAATAACTTAATTATTCTGGGTAATACAATGAATCAAGATAGTCCCAAAAGACTCATGGTGAAAAATGTTGTCTTCAGAGAAAGAATTGATATTATATGAATACAAACTGAAGTGTGCTATTTTTTCTTCTCTTTTCTTTTTCTTGTTTCTTTCTTTCTTTGTTTCTTTTCTTTCTTTCTCTTTCCCTCCCTCCCTCCTTCCTTCCTTCCTTCCTTCCTTCCTTCCTTCCTTCCTTCCTTCCTTCCTTCCTTCCTTCCTTCCTTCCCTCCTTCCCTCCTTCCCTCCTTCTTTCCTTCCTTCCTTCCCTCCTTCCCTCCTTCCTTCCTTCCTTCCTTCCTTCCTTCCTTCCTTCCTTCCTTCCTTCCTTCCTTCCTTCCTTCCTTCCTTCCTCTCTCTCTCTCTTTCTCTCTCTCTCTTTTTAATTCTTCTTGCACAAAACAATTACTATGGAAATATTTTACATGATTGTATATGTATATCCTATATCAGATTGCTTACTATTTTGGGGAGGGGAGAGGAGAGAGAGGAGAGGAGAGAGAATAGGATAGAATTTAGAATTCAAAACTTAAAAAAAGAACACAACAAATGTTAAAAATTGTTTTCATATGTAATTTGGGAGAAAAAAAAACCCTATTATTTAAAAAAGGCTCAGCTTGTAAAGGAATCCTTCCTGATCTCCCTCATTTCTTCTTCAATATATCTTACATAGATTTTTTTTTGTTCACATGTTATATTCCCCTCCAATAGAATGTGAGCTCCTTGAATGCAATGTCTATTTTCTATTTTGTGCTTGTATTCCCAGCACTTGGCATAGTGCCTTGCCCAGAATAGGCATTTAAAAATGCTTATTAGATTGGCTTTAATTGGATTCTGTTTCTTCATTATAGTCCTTTAAATATATGTAGATAGATATTATCTCTTCTCTAGTTTTCTCTTCTTCATGTAAAACATCCCAGCTCCTTCAACAGTTCCTGCTATGTCCCAAAATTTAGTCCCCACTTTTCCTCCCTTCCTTCTCTCCACATGCTGCTGCTTACTGGCTTCTCCAGCTTTCACAGTTCTTTCTAAAATGCAGTTTCTAGAACTGAGAACAAATCTTTAGATATGGGCTGACCAGAACAGAGAAGAATGAAACTAATACCATCCTCAGCCTAGACACTTTTTAAATGTAATTTAAAGTCATGGTGATACTGTAGATTGATATGTCATATTGAGTGTGTAGTCTGCATGAAAGCCTCTTCTTGTTCATATGAACTCCTGCTTAACTAGCCATACCTCTTCCATCATTATATATGTGTGTGTGTGTGTGTATGTATATATATGTTTATATATATATGAATTTCACTCCTCAAGCCTTACCATATGACTTTATATTTATTATTAGATATTGTATCTGCTTATAGATACTAAATTTGAATTTATTAAATGTAGTTTATCATTCACATATGTGAGGTATTTCTTTGAGTCTTAATTCTATTTTCCAATGGCTTAGCCATCCTTACTAGCTTTGTATCATCTGATAATTTAAGTAAACTATAATTTCTTCTTTTATTCAAATTATTGATAAAAGTATTGAACCAGGATCAATGACAGTTCCCACTGGCACTCCACTGAAGACTACTGGCTAAGCAAAACTCTTAATGACTATTCTTTGGAATAAAATTTTTTTTCTATTCCCATACTCTTCTATCTTAATCATAAGAATGATATGGGTTGTTCTCAAAACTTTGTTGAAACTTGGATAAACTATAAATCTATTTACAGTATTTCCCTGATTTATCAGTCTAGTTTCCTGTCAAAGGTTATTTTGACATAACTGATGTGAACCCTAACCTAGTACAATCTTTCTCCATTGTTAGGAATGATATAGAACTTCAATTGAGCCCATCCTATTCCCATTGTCAAGCAAAGAAAAGTCAAATTCCTGTGACTATCTAGTTAGCATACCTAAGACATACTCAGCTGTCTCATCATGCAATTGCTTATGTAGATGTGTAATGTTGATGTGGGTTGTGGTCCCTTTAAGAACTGATTTATTCCTTTCTTTCTGATTCCCAACCCCTCCTGGCTGATGCATTATTAATCCAGGAAGATAGGATCTTTTGATTCACAAATCCTGGTCAAAAGCACCTCTTTGAATCCCAATAGAAGATCCAGGCCTGTCCCAGCCCTCACCCGGATTTGAGCCAACTTGGGCTGTCCCAGCCTCTATTCTAATGATGTGCTCAGGTTTCCCAACTCCCACCAAGCAAGCTCAAGCCCCCACTGAAATCCAGCGAGGAGCCAACTTGGGACTCCACCCACAGTCCCCTTTAGCTGAATCTCTTATTATAAAAGAGTTAAGCTGGAATTCTCTCTTTGCAGAGGTTCCAACACGCCAGCCTTACGCCTGGCATGGCAGGGATTTCTGTTCATGGGAATCATGTTTCTGGTGTCCTCTTATCTCTTTATCCTTACCTAATTTCTTAACTATACTTTAACCTTACTTCCAAACCCCATAATAAACCTCTTTTATCAATCTAGCTTTTCGGGCCTATAAATTCCTTTGCAGAGAACTCGTGCCATTACTAGACCTCATTTAACTCTGTAACCTTGCGCCGAATCCAAAGGGGTTGCAGGGGAGCTCTATTTGACTCCCTGCACCCCAAATCTGCCACTAGACCTCAATTAAACCCTAATTTTATTTAGATACCCCATATCTAGACCTCATCAATGTGAATGTAAATTTATTCTTCACTAGGACTCTGACTCCTCCCTAACTCTCTAGAAATTTCCCCTCACTCTTTGACTGATGTAGAATTTGAGCTTATTCTCTTCCCTTCTTAGGAAGAATCCCAAACTGCTATTACCAAGTCACAGACTATCCAGTTTGTATAGAGTTATTTTAAGAATGGAACTCTTTATCAGTCTCCATTGTCTGTCCCTGAACCTTTTGGGCATGTTTAAACAACCTTTGAGATATTGTTCAGCATATATTTAGACATATTTGGGACCTTGTCTGCCAGGTGCATTTCATCTGGTTACTCCTTGATCCTCCTACAAAATTCTTCCCCAATAATGCCCCTTGGAAACCCTCAAGATTGTATTTCCCCTATAAAAGATATGCCCACAATGGAAATCTTTGCTAAGTCCTTTTCAGGACTAAGCCAGCTGTGAGATACTCTCTCCTTCATAGTCTCTTTCCTCTAATGGCATCTTTCTCCTTACTACAGCTAGCTCTAGTTAATCTGCTATACTCCTCTATGGATTTAGCTTGCCAGTCAATGGCATACTCCTACCTCATGGTGTATTCCTTTAATATAATCTTCCAAACTCCTTTCTTTAATAACCCTATTGCTTTCCACTCTATTTCATATTTACTACTCATGGTGCCTATTTTACCTCTTCATTTTGTCCATAACCTCTTCTAAATAAACCTATCTTTTGGCAAAGGATTTGTCACAATTTTAATTTTGAATTAGAAATTGCTACACTGACCTCATCATGATGTTTGAAGACTATTTCATTTATATATACTTCATTTATAACTGTTGCTTATCATTTTGATTTTACCCATGAGCCTTTTCAAGTCAATAAAGAGCATCTTTTGATGATGATAATACCTGTTGTGAATTTGTCACATTTTGAATTGCTCTCTTATACCCTGCTCATTCTTGATGAAGCCATGCTAGTTTTTTATCAATCACTACTTCCTTTGGAAAACCCATTAATAACATGTTCTAGAATTATCCTAGGAATTTAAATCAAGCTCACTGACTCATGGTTTGCAGATTTCACTCTCTTTCCTATTTTGAAAATTGGGACATTTGTCTTTCTCTTGTTTTGAGGTATGTCTACATTTCTTCACCATATTTAACCATCTGACGCAGATCAGTAATTTCATTTTCAACTTTTCTGAGTATACTGACAAATTATTTGTTTGGTGGGCAAATGAATCTTTTTCTATCTGTTTATTTGTCTTGGATTTTGAACCTCCTACTAACCATTATTTGTTCTGTTCTTTCCAGCTTATATGTATTATTCTTCTCGGTAAGGAATGGAAACAAAAAAGAGATACTTCTACCTTGTTTTCATCATGTTATGATTATCTCATCCTTTTTTTTTTTTTTAAATGAATTTTCTATTTCTCCTCCACAATACTTAAAAAAACCCCTTTTCTGCTGTCCTTTGAATTCAAAGCCAGCCCCAATTCATTCTCTGTTTTAGGGCCATTAAAACCATCTTTAGCAAATAATATCAAGAATTTGTATTCTTCCTCTATTACTTGCCTTTGTTTTCTTGCTTGTCTCTCTAAAGCCAATATTCATCATTTCTTCTATGAGAACTTTTGGCCTTTGGATCAAACATATTTTTCCTCCTAGTCCTTCAAAACTAATTTCCCCAAGTCAGAGGTATATACAAGACTATGCTCAGCTTTCTTCTTCCATGCCACGAGTTCTAAGATGGGAATGGCTTACTTTCCTCACAAGATTTTCATCATTTCTACTTTAGCAATCACTTCCTCTTTGATAGTCAAAACCTGATCCAGACTATTAATTTTTATTGTTCTCTTATCCTTTCAATGGTTAGCCTTTCCTATTTTCACATTTATATTATAAAAACTTTTTAAACTCTAACATCCAATACTCTAAAATTCATTCCTGTTTTTTTGATATGTGATATTTATTCTTTTCACATACCCAACAAAGTATAATGGGCAACAGCCCTTCAATAGAGTTCCTGGGAGGTATTTCTCCTCCTTCCCACCATCTTCCCCCACATTTACTGCTTTGAGTTTGCTTGGGAGGAATATGGGAACCACAGGGGAAAGACTCTATTCTTCCTCAACAATTCTATTAAAATTCCCTGGGCTCCCCATTCTTTGCCTCAGTGTACAACACACAATACTCCAGTATTTCAGCATTGACTGGGTTTGAAAGAGAGTACACTGAGAATTGCTTAGGCATTTGGAAATGTTTGGGAATTTTTTATCTAAATTTGCAGGTATTTCTCATTCACTGGGGAACAGATATTAGTGTTCACTCTGGACAGTGAATTATTCTAGTTGTTAAGTCTCAGTAATTTAATCCCTGGCTCAGAAACCTTCAATGATTACCATTACATATAAATTAACCCCATAATTCCTAGCTTGGTGTTTAAGGCCGCGCGTGATCTGGCAGCTGACTAATTTTCTAACTCTCTTAGATTGTCTATGTAGTAATTGCACGGTATTCTCTGCTATGGAAATATCAGTCACAATTATTATAGTAGGTATACATTAGGTATTGTTCAATATATCTGCAGAGAAGTAACATTCACATTCCCCTTCTCTTGAGAAATATAGATTATATTAAAGATGCTAAGTCTTAGGATCATAGATGAATTATCCCATTTGATTGTATCTGCATATCACCTAATATTTCCTTAACTCTGGCAGAGCTGGTTAATTTCACTTACTCATTTCAAGCACTCCAATTGTAGTACCTTAGGGCCCTATAAATTCTGAGTTGTAAAGCATGATTGACTTTGAATGATTTGCCAGGAAAGTTTGATAAGCAAATAAAAACTAGACTGCAAAGGAAAATTCACCTTATTTAAAAGAATAAAATATTACTAGGCACTTTAGAAGCATGAATTTCTATATAAAAAGTTGGCATATCAGTGAAATATATTTATTTTTTATTTCAGGTTATTAAAGCAGATCCATTTAGAAAATATACTACAATATAAAATGTTTCATTAATGCAAATTGAGGTACTATATTCATTCATTCATTTATCAAGGGTCTAAAATGTATACTGCATTGAATTGTGCTCTGTTCTCAAGAAATTTGCTATCTATTAAGAAAAGTCATGAATACAGATATTTAATGAAGATAAGAATATAAGGGAAAACTTACTTCTAACTGGGAGAATTAATAATAAAACTATTAGCATTTAATAAAACTAGTATTTATGTAGGACTTTTAGGTTTACAAAGTACTTTATACATATATCACTTCATTTTATCTTCCCAACAATCCTGGAAGATGGATGCTATTATTTATTTCCATTTTACAGAAGATGGGGTTATACAGCTAAGAAACGTCTGAAAAAGAAAACAGATTCAGATCTTACCAACTTCAAATTCAGAGTTCTATTCACTAGGCCACCTAGCTGCCTTAAGGAATGGCAAATGGTAGAATCTTAATTGGATATTGAAAAGTGAGGTCATCAATAGTGGGATATGTATTAAAATACAAGTATATACATGCATTTTTCTTTTAAAAAGTCACATAAAGTCATACTTCCCTAAATTCATATTGGCTTTCCCCTAGCTTTGTTCTAATCAAGTTATGGTTTGTCCTTCATTCTTGTAGAGGATCATGGTGTCAGGGGGTTGATGCCATGGCATGCAAGTGAGTTGGATTTAAGTTGGGGAGGGCTGTGCAAGGTCACCTGCCTCACTTTCTCCTCCAAGGCCATCTGGATCCAGTGGCCAGATATAGACTTATTTTTGAATGGGTAAAAAAGGCCAAGCTCTATTTCATTTCTTACCTATCCTTAAACATTGATTGGACATTGCCTCAGTCAAACTGAAACCTGTTAAAGACCTTAGCTTAAAAAGCCCAAAGTCTCCCACTGCATCCAAAATAGTTTTTAGACAGTCTGATCTATCATGTCTGTGATGCCATGATCCTCTCCAAGAACAAAGGGCAAATGAACAACAATGCAATTAGGGAACTTTGCAAAAATTTCCCTTTTTCTCAACTGCAAAATGTTTGGAAATTAGGAAAGACTCATTATGAGACTGGAACTGGGTCCGGGGCTTGTTCTGATTCAGACACTATTCTATGTTCTAAGTTTTCTCCTTGCCCTGACTTTCTACATTTTGAGACCTACCTACCAATGATAATAATCCAATTTGTACAATAATAATTCTTGGACTTCCTCTTATACTTTTTAATGTATTACTATAATTTAAAAAAACAATTATGTCTTTATAGTGCTTTTGCATACATTATCTCATTTGATTTTCATGACAGCCTTTGGAAGCAGGCAGGTGATAAGGTGATAAGGAAATTGAGATTCAGGTATTCTGGCCACTAGTTTAGTGTTCTTTCTACTATATCACACTGTATTGAGTTTTTTCAAATCTTAGATTCCCCACCTTGCAAATAGAGGATGAATTCTGCCTGTCATGAGATCGATGGAAAGTTTAAAATAGGATTCAACGATGAGAACTCACTGTTTTCTAAAACAAAACATAATTTTGCTCTTTGATTACATTCTTTGTGGTTTGTTTCCCAAACCTGTGTATTAAAGGGAATTTGCATGTACTTTGCCAACTTGTTACAGAGAACATCAGCTCTCTTTTGGCATATATTAAAACAAAAGATTAAAAAGACCATCCTAATTCTGCATATACACTGCTCTAAAAACTGCTGAAGTCATGTCCTAGGTCTTTTTATTTTCCTTCCTCTGAGAGATACTGCTTTTCATGAATTATACTGAACTGACAGATCTAATTAGAAACAGAAATCTGAAATTCTAAGAGTTAGCAGAATGGGAAAAGATTTTCCAGAAATGCCATTAAAACTCTTCCTACAAAAGGTGTCTCATTTGATGCCAGATGGATTTAAGTATTATGAGGCAGGTAGGGGATATATTTATAGGAATAATGTGAAGAAGGGTAATTTAATTCAACAAAATTTATTAAGCACCTATTGTATGAAAAGTCCTATATCAAGTAGAGGTAATCAAGTGTTTATATTCATATACTTCATATATCTATACATAAATATATACATACCCATAATGTACTACATTTTGGTCTTTGTATATGTGTGTATGTATATATATATATATATATATATATATACATACACACTATTTTTTTGATTGAGGTAGCTACATGGCCCAAGAGATAGAGTGCTGGAATTGGCATCAGGAAAATCTGAATTAAAATATGACATCAGACACTTCTAGCTGTGTGACAAATTCACATAACTTCTGTTTTTCAGTTTTCTAAACTGCAATATGTAGATAATAAAAGTATCCACCTCTGAGAATATTTGTGAGGATCAAATGAGATAATATTTTAAAGCATTTAACATAGTATTTGGCATATAGAAGGTGCTTAATAAATGCTTGTTTCCTTCATTTCTTCTAAAGCACTTCATTTCCATTATTTCTAAGTCAGGGTTTTAATGGAAAGCACTATAGTCTAAAAGCTTGGATCTGGGTTTCAATCTTATCTTTGCTACTACCTTCTATGTGACCCTAAATAAATCATCTTTATCTTTTTAAACTTTCCTACAAAATTAGCTAGTTAGTACTGGGAAAAGAGCATAAGACCTGCTGCCAGAAGGTCATGGATTGAATCCCAGATCTGATAATTATTAACTATGCAATTTTTGGGCAAATCACTTAATCTATCTATGCCTCAGTTTCCTCATAGGTAAAGTAAAAAGATTGGACTAAGTGATTTCTAAGGTTCCTTGCAGCTTCAAATGTATGTTCCTATGATCAAAACTCTTGTCCTAAATCTAACATTTTATGTTTTTTAAGGTTCTTTTCAGCTTAGTATTTTTAGGCCCTGCTGCAACTCCAGAATTTGTGAGCCTAACTGCCCTGTGGGATAAGCAAAAGATGTCATCATCTCTGTTTTAAAATTTTAAATATCTGCGTCATTCATTATTTATTTAAAGGGTGTCTTTCCATAAGTCTTTAGTGTTTTTTGGCAGACTGAGTCCCAGATATTTAAAGCATTGTGGTTATTTTGGGTAGAATTTCCATTATTATTATTATTTCTTCCTGGATTTTGTTATTGCAATAATAGAATGCTGACTGATTTTTGTGGCTTTTGTTTTCTAGACTGGTACTCTACTGGATATATTATGTTTTCAATTAGTTTCTTTGTTAAATATCTCCATTTTTTAAAATGAAGAAATTGAAATTCTGAGACACCAAGTCACATATCTAGAAAGAGATGGATTCAAGAGTTGAACCCTGGTATTTCCAAAGCCAAGCACAGGACTCATTTCATTCTAGCATAATTCTACTCTCAGATTTAAAAGGAAACAGTAGATTTTCTTTTCTTTTTGGAGATAATTAGGGTTAAGTGACTTGCCCAGGGTCACATGATTAGTCTGAGGTTTGAACTCAGGTCCTCCTGACTCTAGAATTGATGCTTTATCCATGCACCATTTAGATGCCCCAAAACATTAGATACCTCAAAATATCTTCTCCAACCTCTCTCATTATCATATACATGACAGGGTACACAGTGAGTAAATTTTACATCCATAGTGGAGGGCTATGAACTTGTTTTCGGTACAATTCTTTCTATGTTTACTACGGCAATGATTTCTTTACCTGTAGGTACCGTTGGCCACATGAAAGTATACCTGTATTTTCTTTATCTGCTCTCTATTTCAGTTCCTTGGCAGAAAAGGTTAATAGGGCTGTTTGCCTACAGGGTGAATCTTAGTGGCTGGGGTCATAGTTCACCCTATAGACCTCTCCAACTAGCCCATTTTAAATTAGATGTGTTTAATGGAATCTTTACCCTTCTGACCCCAAACCTGCAATAGAGAAGCCTTAGTCCCATAGTGGAGGTTGTGCAGGCATTTCTGGGTCACCGACATCTGTGGAAATTCTGTCTTTTTTCTTCATCATCACATGTCTAAGGCAAAGTAAGGGTCTTCCCCCACTGAGAAAAGAAGCTAGGCTATCTGGGATTGCAGGTATCTTTTACTCTAATTCTCTACTAGTTCCTATCACTATCAACCTTCAAACCACTATGACAACATATGCTTTTATCTCATTAATTAAGTGATCAGTTGATATTCCTTAATTCTGTGGCTATCTTGCTCCTCCCGAGACCAATGATTTAGGGTTGTCATATGTCAAGGTGAAAATTTCTTTCCCCTTTGCTCTCTTTCCATACTCTTGTTTCTATAAACATCTTTTTCTATAAAACAT
Source organism: Antechinus flavipes (assembly GCF_016432865.1). NCBI lineage: Eukaryota > Metazoa > Chordata > Mammalia > Dasyuromorphia > Dasyuridae > Antechinus > Antechinus flavipes. The sequence continues at coordinate 403,279,680 of NC_067399.1, read as the reverse complement.
TCATTCCCACTCTCTTCTACTATGATACCTAGAAAACACCTTTATATCTTTGTTTACAGTCTCTTCTCAACATTAGATTCCTTCTTCTCACATTCTTTACAGCACTAGTGGAAACCTAGTTATCTCTTGAAGATACCTCCTCTCTTACTAACCTTTCTAATGCTGAGAATTCCTCCTTTCCTTCCCCACTCCCTTCCTGTATAGTAGCTTAAAAGGAAGGATCAGACAACTCCATTCTTTGCTTTGCATGGCATCTTCTAGACCCTTCTTCTACGACAATCACTCAATGATTTCTATTCTGTGGTTTCTGCCATTCGTCTATATTGTCCTGTTCATATCCTTCAGTATTTTCCTATTTTATTTACACATTTCTTATCTATTGCCTACAAATAGGATCAGATACCACCTCTTGTTAGTATAACCTTTATTTGATCCTGCCATCCTCTTAAACTGACAGTTTATATTTTTCTTTCCTTTCACTACCAAAGTCTTAGAAAAAATCTATTTATTATCACTCCTTTGTCAAGAATCTCTAATAATTCCTTATTATCTTTATGATAAAACAGAATATCCTAGAGATGTTTAGTCTAAAGCGGTGATTCAAAATAGGAATAGATCTCTCCTGCCACATACTAAGAAAACCACAAATTAACATTATCTTTGTTGTAATGTTTTTACTTTTATGATTAAACATTTTTGAACTTCATTTTAACCTCTTCAGCAGCACTAGGAATACTGAATATTTCTTGCTGACCAAGGGACCCAAATTTGAGATTACTAGTAGTGAATAGATAACTTAATTGAGGCATGAGCACTGTATTTAATATATGAAAGACTGACATTGGTAGATGGATTAAATTTGTTCTATTTGATATCAAAAGGCAAATTGGAAGTGATGGATTATGTAGAAGAAAATTTAGTCCTAATGTAAAGAAAAAAACTTCCTAATAATTAGAGATATCCTCAGGTAGAATGGACTGCTGAGATAGTAATAATTTCCACCCCCACCCCCAATAGAGATTTTCAACCAAAGTCAGTCCAAGTAAAATTAACTAGCATTTATTAAGTGTTTTCTATGTGTAAGGCACTGAGCTAAACACTGGGGAGACAATCCTAGCAAAAAGAAAGGGGAGTACCTGCTTTTAAATACCTTACATTCTAATGAGAGGAAATATAACACATAAAAGGGAATTGAAGAGGGATCAGGAGATATGTTAATATCAGGACATGATGGTAGAGAATCAGAAGAAAAACCAGGAGAGGAATGAAGGCTGGAAGCCTGGATCTTTTTTATAATGGAGCATCTAAGAGGAACTCATCAATTGGAGAAGGGAATTATAGGGATAGAGGATTGCTACAGGATGAGAGGGTTATGGGGATAAGGGGATTGCCATGCTAATGAAGCAGTTTAGGTGCAGTGGCAACATCTGGAGAGTCAGAAGCAGAGTCAAGAGAGGATTGAATGACCAGAATCTGGATCACAATTTTTCAGATATATCATTAAGGAAATTCTTACTCAGATATAGGCTAGAATAGATTCCTCTGAGTTTTCCAACTGTGATAGTATATGTATGAGTCTATATCTCATATACTCTGAATTTTGGAATGAGAAAACATTGCATTGTGGTAAAATTAAGGCAAAACAAAGACCAAAACATTCAACTCAATGTCAAGAGAGATCTGATTGGGATAATTCTAGAAAGAATCATTAAAGAAATGGGTGGTGAACATCTAAAAAGGGAAGTGGAGATCTCAGAGTCAGCAGGGATTCTTCCAAAATTGATCCTCCCAAATCAATTTAATTTCTTTTTTTCCTTTTGCTTTTGATATGTGACTGGATGGCCAAACTAGTAGATAAAGGATATCAGTTATCCAGACTTTGACAATGTTTTGGATAAAATATCTTATACCATTTTTTTTTTTTTGTGGAGAAGCTGGAGATACATGAATTAGATGACAATATAATCAAGTAGCTGAGATTGGTTGGACGGCCAAACTGAAAGAGCAGTTTTTTAATGATCAGTGTCAGTGTGGTAGGAGTTCCCTGTGGGGTACTCTAGAGATCTCTGTTTGGCTCTGTGCTATTTAATCCTTTTAGCAGTGACATGGATGAATATACAGATGGTTTGGTAATCAAGTTTTCAAATGATATAAATATAGAAGGACTGCTAATGTCCAGGTGAAAGTCAGAATGAACAAGGATCTTGACAAGATAGACACTGGGCTAGAGGATAATAGGATGAAATGCAGTGAGAATAAGTAGAAAATTGAAGTTTTTGGGTATAAAAGTCAACTCTATGAGTAAAAAGATGGAAATAATATAAGTAGACAGCTGTTATTCTGAAAAAGATCTGGGTCTTTTACTGGAATTTCAATTCAATATGAGTTGTGAGAATGAAGTAGATTTGTGCTTCATTAAAAGAAGAACAGCTCTTGGGTACCATGGTTTAGAAGCACAATGATAATAAGTTGAAGATTATAGTTTAGAACATATGTGGATTGTTTGAAATGGGTTTTTGATCAGGATTTTTTTCTGAACTTTAGAATCTGTTTTCATAAAATTTAATAAAAAATTATCTAATGTTTATGTGGAAGGTTCTGAGGAATAGGAAGACAAAAATAAAACAATGTATGCCCTCAAGGAGTTTTTTTTTTTATCAACAAGGACTAGAAATAAACATTACCAGGTAGATAAATAAATAATAAAGCTAACAAGCTAAAGATTAACAAATTAGTCTTAGTCTTCAAAGCTATTAATCACTTACATGCACACACACAACTTGGTAGTTATTATGGGAGATTTAAAAAAAACCTTTCAATAGGTGATGTGAACCTCAAAGAAAGTTAGAAATTCTAACAAGTTCAGGGAAGGACATGAGGATAAACTGTGGAAAGTATAGAGGCAGGAGATGATGTATATGAGAAACAACTCATGGCAATGGAAGGCATAGGATAGAATGGTAGAGTTTATGAAGGGGAGTAAAATGAAATAAGACATGAAAAATAAATGGAAACCATATTGTTATGATTTTAAATGTCAAACTGATAATTTTTTATTTTATTCTAGAGACAATAAGATATTCCTAAAGATTTTTGAGTGGTGTGATGGGCATGTATGTGTACGTAGGTTTGTATGTCTGTGTGTAATATGTAAGAAAGCAAGAGAGAGAGAGAGCCAGAGAGAAAGAAGACAGAGAGAGAAAAAAAAAGAGGGAGAGCAAAAGCTGTGTTTAAGGGATATTAATTTCTTAGCTTTGTGAAAGATGGATTGGTGAGAAATAGTCTAGAAATAGGGAAACTAGTCAGGAGGCTATGAAAAGTTGATGAAGGTTTGAATTAAGTAGAACCTATGTGATTAGAAAGAAGAGGATGGATATCAGTACTGTTCTGGAGTGAGGTGGAATTGAGAAAATTTTGCCTCTGCTTAGATATGGGGAAATGAAAAAGATGAAAACAGTAAGCATGACTCAGGTTGTAAACTTGGTGGCTAGAAGTATGGTGTCCTCAGAAGAAATAGGAAAGTCTAAAGGATTAATTTTTTTTTTTTTGGTAAGTATAATAAGAGCTTCTGATCAATGTAGTGATAAATCATAATTCCAGAGCACCAAATGAACACTAGCCACTTCCTGACAAAGATGTAATTCATTAAATATGTAAAAAGAGATATATTCTTTGGTATGACCAATGTGGAAATCACTTTTATTTGAATGCATATTTGTTATAAGAGCTGGATGTGTGTGAAAAATGTTTGATAATTAAGAAATACTCTCTAGAAAAAATACAAGTAATTTTATTTTGTATATCTTGAATTTTAGGTTCATTTGGGTATGTCTTGATCGTGACATGAACTAGGAAGTTAACAATGAAGGACTTAAGTTCAGGAGAAGGATTATAAATAGATATAAAAATCTGGAAGATATATGCATAAAAATGATAATTGAACCAATGGAAATTGATGAGATCACCAAGGGAGAAAATACAGAAAAAACAATAAGGGAGCCAGAATAGTGTATTGGGGGATTCCTATACTTAGTATACAGTTAAGATAGTAATCTAATAAAGGAGATAGGATAGGAATGGTCAAGTCTCAAGATAGAGATTGTGTCAGAAAAACCGAGGGGAGGAGAGAATAAACAGGATGAGGGAATGTATAGTGCCAAAAGCAAAAGAGAGATCAAGTAAAATTAGAACCAAGGCAAGATTTTTGATTTGTTGGTTGAGAGCATTTATAGCCCTATAGAGAGCTGTTTCAGTTAAGTAGTGGGCTTGGAAGCCAAAATCCAAGGGACTTGAGAAGTGAGTCAGAAGTGAAAAAATGAAGACAAGAATAAATGACTTCTTCTAGGAGTTTGGCTGTAAAATGGAGGTGAGATATAAGATAAAAAACTTCAGATAATGGCATCAAGAGAAGGTTAAAAGAATACTAATGGTTTTTCTTTTTACATCACTTCTGTTTCCAAATATATATCTCTTGCTGTAAGAAACAAGAAACATGATAAAAATAGAGAAATATAGAAAGACTGACATGAATTGATGCAAAATAAAGTAAGCAAAACCAGGAAAACAATACATACAACTAGAATAATATAAATGGAAAGAAAGCTACCACAAAATAGTTGAAAAAGAATCCTGCAAAATTATAAAGAATTAGCTTGCACGTAAAGAAGAAATTTTGAGATGACATCTTCCCACTTCTTTACAGAGTTTGTGTGTGTATGTAACATTATACATAATATCACTTTTTATGTATTGATTGGTTTTGCTAAATTTTTTTATTCTCTATTTTCCTTTTAAGAAAATCTTGCTTATAATTGGCTTTTTGAAGGGGAAAATCTAGGTGAAGTAAAAACAAAATATATTGGTAAAAATATACTAAAATATGTCTTTCCTTCTCTCTAATTGACATGAGGAACACAGAGAAGCATGAGAAGACATATTCATATGTGAATATGATATTCTAATTCAAGTAGATTGAGAACAGAAAAACAAATAGAAAATGACATAAATTTCAATTCAAATTATAATAACAAAATCAATAACTGTGAAATCATAATGACCAAACTTAACCCAGAAGAATCTGCTTCCCTTCATCACTACATAGATGGTGCATGGTGGATATGTAATACTATATTTGTCAGACTTCTTTGATGAATTAAAAAAATTGGTTTTCTTTTCTCTTCTAAAAACTTCATTGCCATTGTATGTCTTCCTAAAGTTGCATTCAAAAATTCATGATTCTGTTCATTGCTTAGTCAATCTTAGCCAGTGCAGACCAGCAGTTTGGTCTCTAGGGGTGACTTACTAGTGGGATAGGGAATCTACAAAAACATGGAAAAACATATTTTTTGCTAGGTGTCTATTTTAAAGGAGGGGGGGAGAAAACACACACACACACACACACACACACACATATATACATACACATATATGTGTGTGTGTGTAGGAACCAATGAATAAACTGAAGAAGAAATAACTGGTGAGTTAAGCTCCTAGAAGTGATAGATCATAAATATAAGACCAAAGCAAGGAAGAGAGAGAATGAAATGATTAAAAAGGTTTCCAAATTTCAGAAGAGAGATGAAGAGGAATATTTTATGTTAGATTTCCTTTATTTTTCTAAGTAAAATATGATGTAAGGTCCTCTATTGAGAGGGATGAGGAAGGAATTGAAGTAGGAGGTTAGAGAAGAAAGAAGAAAGTTGAGTCATCATTGAGGAGAGTGTGATAAAGAATAACTCAGGGTCATTGTACAGGGAGCTAGTAAAGGGTTTATGTTGAGGAGATAAAGAAATATGTGAAGCTTCCTTCATGTCAAGCTTCCTCCCTGAAGAGGTTGCTGTGAGTTGTTTCTTGCCACACCACCATTACTTAAAATGTGACAATAAAGGGATATTTTATGTATTTCCTTGCCCTAAAAAAAAGAAAAAAAGAACTGTGATTTCACTGGTATGGGCACATCATTTAATAACAGAGGTTATAACTTTTTTATAGACAATATCCATTAATTCCTATGGCTGAAATAAATCCAACCCATCATCTGATGACCATTCTTGTATACTAAATCTCTCTGAATTTAGACATTCTGATCTTTCCTCACATCACAGACATTGCCAGGGATAACCTTTCCTACTTGGTAGGATCTGACAGAAATTGGGCTCTTTTGGCATAAGCTTTTAAGAAGGTAGATTTTCCTCCTCCACACCAAAGTTAACATTAATGAAGGATTTAATATTCTGTGATCTAAACAATCAAAAGATGAGAGACATCTGTTTACTTTGCTCTGATTTCATACAGAGAGAAAACTTTACCAGAAATAAGAGGTCTCACACCTGCCAACAAATGGCCATATGACCCCATGCAAGCTACTTCTCCCTCTTTCCACTTCAGTTTCTTCTCTATAAAATAAGAAGTTGAACTAGGCAATTTCAAATCCCTATAAGCTCTGACACTCTGACATGAGTCTATATGCCTTCTAGTGGAAAATTTTATTCTCCCCTAAAGGAAACATCAGAAGCTTCTACCAGTCTGGATTATGGTGAGACTCCCTATCTAGTTCAGTTCAAAGCTGGTTAGTGTATATTCTTAGCTGGCAGACTCAACTGAATATTTTATGCAAATACTGCTGGGGTACTAGATGGGGAGGATGGTTGATTGATGTAGGATTAGAGGGACCATTATGTTCTTAAGGTAATCATCGTGATTCTAAGTCACAGAGGACTGGGGAATTAAGAGAACTCCAAGGTGATATCCCTCTGGGGAACTGTGTTTCCTGCCATCAAAGGCAATATCCAAGAACAGACTGCAAGTCAATACTAAAACATTGCCACATTCTTTAAATCCAAGGACAAGTCATTAAAACAGGTTCTGGATTTAGCCACCTTTATACACTAAGAGATCATATCCAAAGTTAAAGACTAAACACTCTTTCCTTAATTAATATGAAATATGAATCACAATCAAGGAGAATTTAAATGAAAAGGGTCTTCATTTTTGTGGCTTCCTGGTTTGACTTAAGTTTTTGTGAATTTTAATTAAATTTTAGTTTACTTACTACTTCCCACTGCCTTTCTCTGGTCATGGAATTAAAGAAAAATGCTCTGCATATACATTTTCACATTAAAGAAGAAGAGAAACTATAGCCATTGCTCATATTCCTCTAGTCTAATACACTTACAAATTAAATAATAATAATAGTATTAGATGTTTCCTTAAACACTCTTCTTCATTTTACATATAAGAAAATTGAGTTCTAGAGACTGACAAACAAGTATTACAATAAAATCTGAAATCTAGGTCTCTGCTTCTAATTCAGTGTTTTTCCCCTAATTACATTATATTCTTCCTCTTATAATTTATTAAACTATGATCTCCTTGAAGTCGGGAGATTTGTCTCTTCCTTTATATTCTCAGGACTTAGAGCAGTTCCTGGCACCTAGTGGGTACTTGATAAACAGTAATGATAATAGCTAATACTTATATAGTACTTACTATGTGCCAGGCTCTAGGCTATGCATTTTATAACTATTATCTCACTTAATTCTTTCAATAATCCTGGGAGGGATGTGCTATTATTATCTCCATTTTATAGATGAGGATATTGGGGTAGACAGTGGGTAAATGATAAGCTCAGAGTCACACAACTAGCAAGTATCTGAACTTGGGTCTTTCTGAGCCAGATGTTCAGATTACAATATCAAATTCACAGGACTGATGTGTGTGTGTGTGTGTGTGTGTGTGTGTGTGTGTGTGTATGTGAGAAACTGTGTTCCCTTTTGATCTGTAAAATTCAGACTCTAAAATTCTGTCCCCTTTGATTCCTGATTCCCCAGACTCCAGACAGTCTATGAGAACATATCCTCCTGGCTGGGCTTTTCTAAGGCAAATTACTCCATTGATGCAGACCCTTTTCAGGAAATTCCAAATTCCAAAAGCCTTCAAAAAATGATTTTCATTCAATTGGAGATCTAGGCCTGGGGACTTTGGCTTTCTTTTCAGCCTGAAACCTGAGCCTCAGAGTTTCTATAAAGGATATTTCTAAATTCACTTCTTTGCAGAATGTCCAAAGTAGTTTGCTTTGCCTCTTTGGCATAACATAGGATCCTGCCCACTGTGAAGACACTCCCTTCTCAGTGCCAGTCTCCGTTTCCCTAATAGGACTTTGCCACTGAAGAAGTCAGTTTTTCTAGCAAAGCTGACTTCTCATCCAACACTAAACTTCCATTTTGCCACTTAAAATTCTTTGGGTTTGTGAATTCTTTCACAAAGGACCTGTGCCCTACAAAAAGGGGATTCCCACAACTCTCTGACTGCCACTAGAATTCCATCAGGATCAAAGCTGGCAGGAACTAGAGTCATCTTATTGTTAGTATGAAGAAACTCATACTTACAGAAGGGAGTGACTGTTTTAAGGCTATAAAGCAATAGTTTCCAGAACTTACATCTAAAACTGATACTTCAGGTTAATTCCTTATTCTTTTTATTATCTTGTGGCCTCCTTTAAATCATTTAACAATGAAATATAGGGGAGCAAACTTGCACATGGAAATAGACCTGATTTAGAGTTTTGGCTCTTTACTGTGTAACTTTGAATCAAGTGATATGCCTCGTCTATCTCTCAGATAACTTGTAAAATGAGACTAACCAAACACCTGCTCATAGGGTTGTTGGTAAAATCATAAGCATTACAGAATCTTAACATTGAAAGAACCTCATCCCTCCCAGCAGTCCTCTTTATGTTGTGACCTAGAACTAGTCATTTCACTTTAGTTTGAAGATCTTCAATGAAAGGGAACCTATCACTTCTTGAATTATCCCTTTCCAATTTTAGTAAAGAGATAATGTAATTTGGGTAACATAATAATGAGAACTTACTTTTCTTTTACAGCTCTATTGTATAACAATAATCATCTGTTTTTATATGAGGCAGCAGTTAGGTAGCTCAGAAGATAGAACACTGGACTGGAGTGAGGAAGACCTGAGTTTAAATCCCACTTCAGACATTGATCTCCCAGGATTTTTGTGAGGATTCAGTGAGATAATATCTGTACAAATATTATATAATATTATATGTATAATATCTTAATAATACATAATATATGTATAATGTCTTTATAATATATTCTTATAAAGCAGACTATTATTATTATGCAATAGAGCTGTATAATAAGAAAAAGTAAGCTGTCATTATTATGATTATTCACAATTGAGTTGCTTTTACACAGTGAAAAATGGATGTTGTTTTTGCATTTTTTTACTTTACAATTGCCCTTTTTTCCTTTAGCTCTCTATATGGAAGCTGTGGAATACTATGGTAGGTTTAAGATTTTGTAAATGTCTTTGTTCTTCCCAAGGTATCTCAATTAGCTTTTGATTGCAACCCCATAGCTCCCTGCTCATGAGTTCCGGGTAATAAAATAAATGAGATTAATATTCTTTACCCTGCCTATTGATAAATCATTTCTCATGCAAGGTGTATGGGTACTGACAAGATGTACTGCCCTGACTCAAAAAAACAATTGTCATGAGGTTCAAATGAGATCATGAATGAAAGCCTTTAAAAAGTATAAAGTGCTGTACATGCTAAAAGGATTATTATTATTATTGCTTTCCTTTTAAATCATCATTTTTTTCTGTTAAAACAGAGTAAGGAATCATATTAATAATCACTTTACATTAATATCCAATGTTTGCTGTTGTCTCTTTGTAAAGCCTTTTTAACATCCATGATTTAATTTGATATTCATAATAAGTTTGGGCTGGGATAATCATCCCTATTTTATAGAGGAGTAAACAGACCATCCAGAGAAAGGAAGGAATCCTCTTCCCAAGAGCACACATTGGCAAGTCAGGTCTTCTCATTTCAACTCCAGAACTCCTTTCACTGGGCCATATTGCTTCCTGTAAAATCTATCTAATGTAATTGGCTCTCTCTGATGGTTCATGTCATTGTTAGTAACAATAGCAATGAAATCTCATGTTTATGTAACACCTTAAAGTTTGTATAGCACTTTATGAGGCAAGGAGCACAAATTTTAAATTTCCTATTTTACAAATGAGAAAACTGCTCAGAGAAATGAGATGCCTTGTCCATATTAATAAGTATCAGAGCTAGCACTTCAGCCCACAATTTTTTGACCTCAAATTCAATACTTTTTACACTGCTATTCTTATTCAATATCAATACTATCACTTTTCAGATGAATGGAATTTTCACTTTTTAAATGTGATTAAATGTGATTTCATTTCTATGATTTCATTTTATGCTCTAACAGAAATCCTAGAAAGCAGCTAGGGGATTACTTCCCTTATTGGTCAAAAGAGAACACTAAGATAAAGAGTTTAGGTGACTTGCCTAACATCACACAAATAGCTGATAGTAGAATCCAGAATAAAATATTGCTTGCGGTATTATTTTCCCCCTTTTGGATAATGTTAGAAGTAAATTCAGGATCTTTCAGAATTGTGGAGTTAGCATTAATCAGTGCCAGTGGGTAAAAAATTATGTGACAGAATATTGAGATAATAATAACAACAATGACTACAACAACAATAAGCTTACTATTTTTTATACTGCTTTCTTGTTCTAAAACCTTTCAAATCTATTATATCATTTGATCTCAGTACTGTTGTGAGGTGATACTATTATTAACATCCCAATTGGAACTCTTTGCAAGATTTAAAGTACTCTCTCTCTCTTATATATATATATATATATATATATATATATATATATATATATATGCATACATATAAACATAATCATATACATACCTGCATGTAAATTATTATTATTACATTTGTTTTATAGATGAAAGAAGCGAAGCTCAGAGAAGGAAAATCAAATGCCTAAGGTCATAAAACTTGGTAGTGGTATGTCAGAATCCTTACAAGGTGTTAAGTCACTAGAATTGATAGAAGCAATGCTTGTGTGCTTATGTTTACACCTTTGAGAGTTCACACATTAGCTCACACATTAGTTCACAAGTTTGGAAGATGTCAGGATTCAGTATGAGAGTTTACACCTCCCACAATCCCACTCTCTCAGAGGAAGAGTCAGCCTTTGGGTTTTTACCATTAAGAGATCATATATAAGGAGCTCCTGGAGTCAGTTAAGAGGGGGAGAACCAAGATTCAGAGAGAGCTGGAGGCTGATGCTGACAGATAAGCTGCAATAGCTCTTGGAACTAAGGAGAGAGATAGGCCTCTAAGAAAACTAACTGAGCTTTTTTGAAGGAGACAATAACGGATTTAAACTTTTAACACCTGACTGCATTTGGGGTGATTATTACTTGGAACTGAAACTAAGGCTGCCTCCAGAACCTCCCCAAGAAACCTGTTCCCAGAGAATGATTATATTTTAGAAAAGAACACCACAATGGTACACCTGGAATTTGAACAGAGGTCCTTTTGATTACAGATCCAATGCTATTTCCACTCATTCAGACTTCTATTTTAATATTCTAGAGAACAATTTGTAATATTTTAAATATGAAAACAGAGAATTTGAACCAGTGTTGGGCAAATAATCAAGATCAAAACTGGCACATTCCCAGAAGATGTTTGGATTCCTCAATCCCACCCTTCTCCATCTGGATGAAAGTAATAGTACCTCAGAGATCACAAGCCAGCTAATTCCAAATCTCCTTTCTTTTGGTTCTTTATGGTAGATCTTAAAGGTTACTGCCTATCTTAGACAACAATTAGTGAATATGGAAAGCATCAGGAAATAAGGTAACTATCATAGACTTAGCAGAAAATTTAAAACTTGGAAGGTACATAAAAACAGAATGGCAAAATGGCAATGTACTCCTAAACAAGTGTGTATTAGAACAAACTAGAGGAATAGTATTTACATAAAAACCATTCTATAATATTCTATGAAGATAGATACATTGTCTAAAACAATTTGGGCAAAGCTACAATGTCAGAGCTGAAAAGAACCTCAAAAGACAAAATGTTAGCTAAAGAAGGTATCTTAGAAATCAAATGGTTATCCACAATGGAAAGAATACTAGCTTTGGAATCAGTGGGCAAGGGTGCTAAAGCAAAGTGCTTTACAAATATTATCTCACTGCTTCTGTCATTTGAAACTTGTGGAACCTTGGACGAATCACATCATCATGCTGGGTGTTAAGAGGGACTCAACTAGATGACTTGTAAGATGACTTCCAGAGGAAGATTTCTGATTCTTTGAATTAATTCATCCTCTGGTACATTAATAGGACAATTTCATTTTAGTGATAGAGATGTCAAGTGACTTGAAGATTATATGCAAGTTAATGACAAAGCTAGCATGCAACCTATTTCCATCTCCCATCCCCTCAGCTTAAAAACAGAAAATATTTGGTTAAATTGACTTGTACTATCAGTATGAAGTCTTCTAGTTCTAGGCTTTGCCCAGGCTCTGGAGAATAGTGCCATATGCTGAGGATCTTGGCTGAGTCCATAATTATGAGTCAGAGTTTCCATTCCATTTGATCTACCTGGGTTCTGTAAGGATCTACTAACTTCTCCCACTTTTATAATTCTGATAAAGGAATCAGGAAATCTTGGCCAGATGCAGGAGGAACTTCTTCATTTATAAGCATTAATTACAGCTGACAAAATTTAGGGCAGTTTTCTTATACCTCTCCATGGTACTGAAACAAACCTTAGACCTTGTATTTTGGTTACTTTGACCAAGGTTCTGACTCTGCCTCAGAGTCCCTTATTACTTTGAATAGTTCTAACTTGAGCTAACTTAAATTCACCTTTTTGATTTTGGCTCAAAGTTAATCTCATAACTATTCAAGTCACTATCTTGAATTCACAGAATCTGTACTACCTGATACTGTGGTTTCTCTGCTCCTGAATGGTCACTGTGAAGATCAAAATGACTACATGATTGAATTTGGTCAGATTTAAGAAGGTAGTGTGGTATAGTGCAAAGAGTAAATGTTTTATAGACATTGGCATAGGGTCAAATCCTGAGCAGCTTTTATATTTCCCATCTCTGGGCCTCAGTTCTACAAAATGAAATCAGTGATGTTTAAATTATTTTGCAGATACATTCCTGAGCTAAATTTTGTAATTCTTGTGAACTGTTCCTGACATTGGGATATTATTAGAGATAATTTTATTTCCAATCCCATGTTTACTACCTTTTAAATAAGACCCTTATCACTTCACAACTCTATTATCATATAATGTGCTAGATTCCAGGTTCTACCTTTTTTAGTGTAATGATTCCAGACCAATACTCCTAAAATACCATTGTCATCATATTATTTCTTTGTGCAAGTTTACAGTGATTTCTTTTTGACTCCTTCATTAAATGCAAACTCTACATTGAAAATTACTATGGAACAAAAGCTATCATCCTCATTATCATGATTTACTCTGGACTTGCAAGTTCACTGGCATAGGCCACTCTAGGTTAGCAGATTTTTTTCTGCCAAGGAATAGAAGCAACTATTCTGAAACTTATAATCTTATATAGTTACTTCAGACACTGAGAGATTAAGTGATTTGTCGAGAGTCATGAACAAATATGTGTCAGAAGCATGATTTGAAGTGAGATTATTCTGATTTTAAGGCTAGAATGCTACCCACTATCTCACGCTGCCTATTATATTCATTGTTTTCACCATCTCCATCATCTTTATTTCAAAATATTGTTCAAGTACGACATCTTCTATAATCTATATGATATCCCACTTTTAATATCATTTACCATTAACAGCACAAAGTTTCAAAGTTTGTCATCTTCTCAATGTTTCATGTGAGTTCTGCCTTCTTGGGTTCATGTGCAGAGGCCACATTTCCATATTTTTGTGCAAAAATTTTTTTTACATTCTTCTATTTATATGTACATTGGGTACATGTGATTTATCACACAAGCTGGACATGATGACAGGAAAGTGGCTTCACTAAATAACAGAATTTTTCAATTGTTGCTAGCATGGTTCTTTTTTCATTGGCTTTGGTGTTTGTGTATTTATTTTGCTGTGAGAAATAGAGAGTTCTCTTTATTCTTCTCAAATCCTGAATATTTCACAATACTTGAAATAAAGAACAGGACATTCAAAAGATGAAAAAAAAAACCCCAAACTTTGCATGGGAATGTCATTGTTAATGCATTTAAAAGAAAGATTATTTTACTTTTCAATACTGACTCAATGGAGACATTTCCAGAGAATGGAGCCTAGGGAAAATGAGAATTCCAAAGAAATTAGTACCAAATCAGCAATATAGGTATGTTGATCTGCCTCTTCTCACTTATAAATGTTTCAAGAAAATTCCAGTTCAAAGTCTTAGGGCTATATGAGTGAAATGCAATGGAAATAGGCCTAGAATCAGAATGGAAGACTTTTGTTCTCATACTACCTCTGTCCTTCTTACTGTATTACTTTGGTTATATACTTTAATACTGCTAAAGAATTATGAATTTGTAAATTTGGTTACCCTCTCAAAACCCATTCTATGCTTGAGTAGATGATTTCATGAACTATTATGGACAAAATAATTCTTCTCCTGAAGATTACAATTAACTACTTGAGATCATATATCTTCATCTTGGATATTTTCCACTCACCCAACTGACACTCCAAAGATTGTGCCTGGGGTGAGCATATCTACTTGACTTGATATTCCCCTGGAGAGAACATAGCTTTTATCTTCACCCTGGTCATTTTTACAATACTCTAACTTATGTCAAACTTCTCCCATCCCTAGTTCTTTTTCTGAGAATTGCAATCAAAGCAGCACCATCATTGATTCTAATAAGACCATCTCACTGACTGTCCCATTATTCAGTACTCACCATCTTTGACTCATCCTAGAATCATAACTCCCTTCCTAAGATATGTTGTCTTCCCCATCAGAATATAAGTTGCTTCAAGTAGGAAATGACTTGCTTTTTATTAGTGTCACCAGTGCTTTAGATTGTGTTGGGCACATATTAAATCATTAATCAAAAGCTTTTAATTCATTAATTCATCTATCCTGTAGATATAATTATCACTTAAATAGTTAACTAGGGTGGTCTTTATGTGTCAGACACATAGTGAATAATCAGTAAGCTCATAATAAAATCTTTCCAGGTTGATAGGACCCACTAGAGTTAGTGGTCTGCTGAAAGAGTCTTCAAGAATTCAAGATGATTACTATACCACTGTGAGGCACAGAAAGACTTTACAGAAGAGCTTTTATGCAATGAGCATAAAACACAGAGAACATAGGTTCATATGAAATGACATATCTTGGTTCTAAATTTTTCTGTTCTAGTCTTTCCAAAAATTCCTTTCTCCTATTCCTTTTAGGAATACATCAAATCTTAGAATTTCAGAGCTAGAAGCAACCTTAGAATATAGAAAACAGGGGCAGCTAGATGGGGCAGTGGATAGTGCACCAGCCCTGAAATCAGAAGGACCTGAATTCAAATCTGGCCTCAGATACTTAACACTTCTTAGCTGTGTGACCCTGGGTAAGTCACTTAATCCCAAATGCCTCAGCAAAAAAAAAAAAAAAAAAAAAAAATAGAAAATAGAATATTTTAGCCAGAAGAGTGGTCACCACTGAAGGGAAAAAATTAGAGAGTAAAAACTATAGCTGTTTTAAAATGGAAAGTGACCTATAGATTATATGCAACCTGTTCAGTTAATAAAGAAAGAAACTCTGATCCAGAGAAAAGAAGTGTCTTGTACAGTTCTATTCAGAAGAATGACAAGAACCCTGATTTCCTAATTCCTAGTCTAGTGTATTTGAAACTTCCATTCTATTCCATCTCTGTTATCTTGCATGCAGTTATGTAAAAGAAATGGAAATGTTTTTCCTTCCAATTCCACTTTTTTACTAGCTGTAAATCCCCATGCAAGTCCACAAATGCATTGTGTCTTAAAGCTGCTAACTCTGATTATTTTGTATGCAGCCTTCTCTGAGCAAACAATTTAGAAATGTGGTGACATTTGCTATAAGTGAAAAGGACCATGTGCTCATAAAACAATATAAAAGTGACCTCTCCTACTCATTTGGAATTTGCACTGTAAGAAAGGTTTTCTGAGGTGAAACATGAATGCATCAACATCTTGTACTACTTTTATCTAATTTCATGTTCCTCCTGGGATAAGAATGGAATGCAAGGTTGCTTATATTCTATCAGATGCTAAAAGCTGTGTATTTAACTATTGGCATAAGAACAGTTTTACAGCTAAGAAATGCACATTTTGATGTCTCTTCAAGGGCTTAGGGTCACGATACATTCAGTATTAAAGTAGTGACAAGAGTAGAACTTGAACTTCTTCCTGATGCTAAAGGTAGCTTTCTTTTCTCTATGTAACAATCCCCAAGATATGATAGCAACTTGGACTTCTCTGAGAACAAAGCACAACAGCCATTCAATGATGCTTCACTCTAATTCTTAATGTTTATAGAACAGTAAACTGAGTTCCATAGAGAATGACTTGCCCATAGTTACACAGATAATATTTCAGTGGTCTTAGTTATGAAACCATCTGTTTAAATTTCAAAACACTGTATTCATTCAGATACTTGCTAGGCTCTCAATATGCTCAATTTCCTGAATAATATTCCCCCACCTTTATAAAGAAATGTAACTCGGTAATAACTCCCCAAAGTAACTATGAAGGTGCTAATCAGAATCTCCAACACCAGACAACCAGGGTACAGGGTATTCTTTAGTTATGCCATGTAGCAATGTGGGATAACTTGGGAAATAAGTATATAGGAGGTGTCATGACTAGGCATTTAGCAAAGTAGAGAGTTCTAGCTGATACTAAGGTTCTAGGAAGGCAAGAGTTATATTCAGAGATATTAAATATGACAGAGAAGGTCTGGAAAATAGAGAACCATGGACTATCATAAGCAGAAGGGATTACAAATCATAATTCAGTGGTAAAAGGAACCATAGAAAATAGAATATCAAAAGTAGAAAGGTTCTTAGAATATAAAATGTCAAAGTTGAAAAGGATCTTAGAATAATGAGTATCAGGACTAGAAAGGGTCTTGGAGGTCCTATTTAGTTTAATCTAAATTAATTAATCTAAATTAATTTAATTTAGTTAAACAGAAGAGGAAACTGTACTTCAGAAAAAGGAAGTGATTTGCCTAACATATTTAGTTCTTCTATCTTATCTTATGCTACTACTAGTATAAGTCTTCTCCTTTCCCAAACCTTGTCCTCTAGCATAAAACAATATTTACTGGTCAGCAATGTAGTCAACAGATAATCATCCTTGGATGATCTTTTGGCTATCACCTTGTCAGGAGCATGATATAAGTTTGTGATACATCAATGAAACCCAGTTTTCCATAGGTTTGTGCTTTACTCTCTCTGTGTCTTTCCATAGGCTAATCTTCTCCCTATAATACCTTCTCTATTCCTCTTTGCCTATTAAGATTCTATCTTTCTTCAGGGTAAATCTAAAGCCTTCCTCTCCTCTAATAAGTCTTCCTATAAACATACATGCATATACACACATATGCAGAGTTTCTAATATGTTCATGTGCTAAGTACTAAAAAGATGGGAATATAATCTTTATGGAACACCTGGATTACCATACACAATTAGCATAGAATGTAGCTTGTGCATTCAAGAGATATAAATAGGTCATTCAAATTGAGGAGTGGTTACTTCTGGCTTGGAAGTGATTAAGGAAGGCTTCCTGAAGGAGGTAGTACTTGAGCTTATGCCTTGAAGGACCAGTAGGAATTGAAAACTCAAGAGTTTGGCAGTGAGTGGAGAAGAGAAAGAGGGCATTGGGTGGACAGACAATTTTGAGCAAAGAAACAAATGTAAGCCGAAGATTTGGGGCATTTTGAGGAAACAAAGAGTACTCTGATTTGGCTGAAGGGCGGTAGGGTGGACATCTGTCATAGAAGACTTTAAATACCAGGATGAGTACTTTATGTCAAAGACAACAGAGAACCATTAGAAGTTTCTGAGCAAGAGAAGTGGAGGAAAAGGAAAGAAAGGGAAGGCGAAATATACTTATTTAGCACCTACTATGTTCCAGGCACTGTTAAATGCTATAAAATATTACCTCATTTAATCTTCATCACAGCCATGTGAGGTAGGTGATCTTATTTTTTCATTTGACTGAAGAAGAAGCTGAGGCAGACAGAGTTTAAGTGACTTGCACAGGGTCACATCCTAAGTATGTAAAGCACTTACACTTTATCCAGGTCTAGTGGTCTATACACTGCACTACTTAGCTGTCTCCAAAACATAGAATTTAGAACTTGAAGGGATCTTAGAAATTATGTAATCAAACTCATTCATTTTTTTACAGATGAGGAAACTGAGACTCAGAGGGATGAAATAGTTTGCCTAATGCCACATACCTATTAAGTACCATGGCTAGGATTAAGATTCAGGGTCTTTGGTTCAAAAGACTTTTCTCAAGGTTATTTAAACCTTGAGAGTAGGAATGAGGGAGGTAAGGCAGAGTTTAAAATTCCATAAACTCCTAATATAGAGACATATTTTAGTATTTACCTCTCCCTCTTTTGATTCCCAGCAGCTAACAGAACAGAGTATAAATTCAGAAATATTTTAGATTCATCATCTGACTAGTTCCCACTTACTTCCATAGTAATGTATGCACAGCAGCCAAAAAGAGAAGACTGCCATTCTCTCTTTTCTCCCTATTCTGATAACAGGTGCCAATGTAGAGACCAGTAAATTAAAAAAGAAGACAAAATCAGATAAATGTCCCTCCAAAATTCCAGTGAAAGGAATGAGTGGCCATCCTTAACATAGGCTAGCCACTTCTGCATGCTGTTCAGGAAATAAATCAGCAAGTAGAAGCCGCAATTGTCAACTCCCTGAGTATCCCACCAGTAGGGCTTGAATTGTGGGACTTAACACTCAGCTAATTGTGAATCCATACAGTGTGCAGATGATACCTCATGGCCAATAAAATTGATATACAGTGAGTTAGAGAGTCTCTTGATGATTTTGTGGTAAGCTAAAGAATGGAGGCTACAAGGTCTAATGGAAAGAATTCTGGTCTGAGTCAGCCAAGACAAAAGGGGTAATGTTCTGACTCGGACAATGACTTGTGAATGACCTTGAGGCAGTCATTTCCCCTTGGAAAAAATGAACCTACATTTTATTATCTGTAGAATATGTAGAGTCATACCTATACTTCTTGACTCACACAGCTATTGTGAAGATCAAATAAGTTAAAGGATATAAAATGTTTTGTAAGAATAAGGAAAATAGTAACTTGTTATTCTGGTTCTTCAATTCATTTGAAGTTTTATTTCCTATGAACTATAAAGACAGTTTTAGCTCACTTTTGCCTGTTCCTTGTGTTCTCAAGGCCACTGCCATATGCTCTTGGGAGTCAATATAACTTAGGGCAGTTTTAGACTTTTATTGACCATAGGGGAGTAGTCAAAGAACAAGGAGAAATCATTATTTCAACCTGCAGAACTTTCTTTGTTCATTCAAGAAATATGCTGAAATGTAGAGGATTCATCTTTACCTGTAAAGTTAATTACTCCCAGAGATGAAATCCTGTGTGCAGAAGGTGGTGGCCCTTCTGGAACACCAGAAAGTGGATATCCCATCTCTCTGCACCTGTGCACTTATCAAGACAAGTTAGTGATTCATCATAGGAACAAACTGGCTAATACGTAACCCCTGTTCTGATAACTAATAGCTAACCTCCTTTGCATTCACACAAATCTTCCATAGGCAGTGTACTGTGGAAAACATTAAAAAATAAAAATAAGGGGGAGAGGGAGAGAAAGAGAAAGAGAGAGAGAAAAGAGAGAGAGAGAGAGGAGTGAAAGAGAGAGGAGAGAGAGAGGAGAAGAAGAAGAGAAGAGAAAAAAGAGAAGGAGAAGGCAGGGGAGGGGAGGGGAGGAGAGGAGAGGAGAAGAGAAGGGAGGGAGCAGAGGAGGGGAAGGGAGAGAGACAGAGACAGAGACAGAGACAGAGAGAGAGAGAGAGAGAGAAAGACAGAGACAGAGAGAGACAGACACATAAAGACAAAGACAGACACAGACAAAGACACACAGAGAAACAGAAACAGAGACTGTGAGATAGAAACAGAAAAAAAGAAAGAGCATTTTTGTTCATGATTGTGTTTGGAAAGTTGATGCCCAGAGATAGGAACCTGGGGATAAGTATAAGAGACTTGAAATTATAAAAGTTTTTGTATCTTAGAAACATATAGATTCATGGAGGATCACATATGTGTCTATTTATCAGGATAAAGCCAGAATAAGTTCAGGAGACTGAAGAGAAAGAATATCACTAGTTAGAAGTGGTGAAGATTTGATCCTAGAGTAGATATAGCTTGCTTTCTACCTTGTTTTACATCATGCATTAGGTCTAGGTGGCTCTGGACCTACAGGGATTGATTAAAAGGATGGCAGACGTGTAATCACAATGAATCTGGGAAAGAGACATTAAGAGTAATAGTCATTTCTACAAGCCAACTTCCCTTGATAAAATTCCCATCTTAAGTTATATCTATATAGTTTCTCAGCCATATCCACACCCTCATATATTTATCTTACCTTATAACCTTTTTGAAGAAAGGGATAATCTTTTTTGCTTGTATCTGTATCTTTGAAGGTTAGTACCATGTCTGGTATTTAATAAGCATGGAATAGATGCTCCTCTCTCTCCTCTTTTTCTTTCCTACTCTGCTTCTCTGCTTCCTTCCTTCCTTCCTTCCTTCTCATCTAATTATTTATCTACCTATATCAAATTGCTTGCAAATGAACACTAATAGGAACCAAGTAGATGATGTTTGTAAAGAGGCAGTGTGGGAAAGTAAGGAAAAATCATTAAAAAGAGAGGTAAGTGAAGCTACATTCTGACTTCTCAAACACTTCCATAGTGATATTAAGCAATTTACTTAATCTTTATGGCCCTCAGCCATATCATCTTTAAAATGGGGATATAAATACTTTACCTGCCTTGAGGGAGAGAGCTAGGTTAGCTCTAAATTTTGTGATAATAGTTGCTTCAGTCTGCGCTCAACTTGATAGGATCCCTCTAGCACAGATCATATACAATTGGCACAGACAGTCCTACCAGATTTTCCAACTAAATGTTTATTTATGCTTGAAGTTTAATCCTCAGCTCCATGGACAGAACCCAAAACTTGAAATATTGTATTAAGTCACTTCACAGACTCTTACAAAGGGGGAGAAGGTAGAACTTTCAGAAGCTCCTAAAGGTATTAAAATAAGTGTGATGGAGAAGGATAAAAGCATTCCTGAATATGAATCTGAAAGCATTGTTCTCCCTGTTTCAGTCAGCAGTTCTGGCCAGCAGCAAGGGAAAAGTCAAATTGCTTTCTCTGAAAGTTCAAAGCTTGAACAGTTTAATTGAGGGAGAGATTCTTCAAAATTAGAGTAGGCAAGATTCAGAAAGTTATGGTTTTTTTCCTCTTTTTTTCCTGGCACCATGAAAAAATGAATATGAGAGAGTGGGCATTAGCACTGTTAATGTTTGTTTAATGTATATAGACATAGTGAAGTTCAGATTTTTTTTTTTTATGAGAACCTTCTTGAGATAGTTTATCTGCATTGGTTGTATAATGAGAAAATGGTAAATCTGCAAGCTACCTTTTAACACAGGATAAAGAACATTAGACCTGGAAAGGGCCTGATACCATAGAATTATTGCCTCCCAGGATCATAATTAAAGAGCTAGAAAGACCAAAGGATAACAAATCTAGAGTTGGAAGGAAGCTTGGAGGCCATCTGTATCAAATCACATTCTATAAATGAGGAAACTGAGGTCAGAAGAGCGAACCGAGGGTACAAAAGTAGTATCAGAGACAGGACTGAATCCTGGTCCTCCTAGATCTAGGTTTATTATTCTATTTTGAGGCCACATACACAGTGCCTAAGAGTTAACAAGTTCAATGTCCAATTATTTTATTCATGAAGATACTAATGTCTAGAATTTTTAATAACTTCCCCAAAGTCATACTGTCATTGATCAACAGATCTAGGATTTGAAAAGGTTCACTGACAGACTTCAAAACCAATTCTCTTTTCCTAATACCATAAAGCTTTAGGACAAAGAATGTTAGAGTTGGAAGCAATCTTAAAAGATCGTGTAGTCTAAGGTCTCTAGGCTAGTTCCCTAATTTAAAAGGCAGCTTTATCACGCAGTAGACAAAATGCCTGATTTTGAGTCAGAAAGATCTAAGTTTGAATCCTGCCTTAGATACTGACAAGCTGTGTGACCTGAGCAAATTTATCCCAGATTCAGTTTCCTTATCTGTAAAATAGGGATA
This sequence comes from Antechinus flavipes, assembly GCF_016432865.1. Classification (NCBI taxonomy): domain Eukaryota; kingdom Metazoa; phylum Chordata; class Mammalia; order Dasyuromorphia; family Dasyuridae; genus Antechinus; species Antechinus flavipes. Next base: position 403,257,411 of record NC_067399.1, on the reverse strand, counting down.
ATAATACCATCTTTTGCACTGGATTACTATAAGGATCAAATTAAATAATATGTAAGTATTCTACAAATATTAAAGCACTACATAATGCTAGTTATTAAATAAATGGAGTTTATAAAAAGAAAAAAATAGTCAAGGTCATATAATGAGTTACTGGATCAGCTGGGAGTTGAACCGAGGCTTCTTTACACTACTGGACTGAGTCAGGGAAAAGAAGTGAAATCCAATCTTAGATCTGATATTAATTTTCTGAGTGACTTTGAGGAAATCATTTCCTCAGGATGGATCTTCATTATCAAATCTTTAACAAAACAAAACAAAAACAAACAAAAAACCCCAAACCAAAACCAACAAAAAACAACAAGGAAACAAATGTCTAATATTCCCAACTCTCATGCTTCCTGCCTCATAGGAAGATCAAAAAAGGTAAAGAACGTAAAGTTATATTATGTCATTTCCCCATCTTTTAAGCAGTTTTGGAATATGAAAATTTAGATTGTAAAATATAGATTTATTGACAGCTTTGCCTTCTTTGTTATATTTAGCTGATGTGAACATAATATTCTGTTTGCACTCTTTGAGACTATCAGGGGGAAGTGGCTTAGCAATGAAAACTATGCTATCCTCATGTCTAACTTGGAATTGAATGAAAGTTTCATTTGAGAAATTTACATTGTAAAACAAAGCAAAATAAAAAAAACAAAACCCAATCCGAAACACTGAATGAGAGGAAATCATTCCCAGATCCTTCACTGAGGGACTGGCAAGAAAGGCGAGTAAAAGGATGGAGAAAAGATTACCAACCTGGGTGAAATGTCACAGCCTTGCTGCATGAAAGCTCCCAGGGAAAACCAGAGGCTATTGAAGATCCCAAACTCATTGGACTGGTCACTGGTTGCTGGGTCACGTCCTTCCTCAAATTCTTCACTGTGCCACTCATAGGGGCTGAAGCGACTGACCAGAAAGAGCACAACGCTCACACCAATGTAAGCAAACACGATACACATCCAAATCTCGTAGGCCAGGGGATCCAGGAAGGAGAAAACCCCTGGCTTGGACTTCTGGGGTTTCTTGATCATGATGGAGATACCCAAACTCATGAAAGGTTTAGAAAAGTCGATGACTTCCTCCCGGACTAAGGTGATAGTCAAGGGGGCCACAGCCACATCTGCTCTCTGGAAAAAAAGGAAACATAAATCTAATTGGAGTGAGGATGTCTCTAAGACTTGGTTTCCTCCTTTCCTCTTTGGTCCTTGTCTCTACTGTCCTATTAATGTTTCACAGAATCTCAGATTTGGGGCCTTAGGATTCATCTGGTCTAATTTCCCATCCCATGCAGAAGTCAGTATCCTTGACAGGTGATCATTCAGCTTCTTCTTGAATATTTTCCATTATGGGGCACTATTCATGCAAAAAGCAACTTACTCTACAGATTTTAGAAAAAAATTGTTCTTGTCTTACAACAAGAAAATCATCCTATATTATCTATATATCTTACTGCCTTTTTTGGAATCAAAAGAACTGGAATTAAAGTTGATGTCTGTCAGTTATAGAATTAATTGTGGTATAGGAATGTAGTGGCATTTTAATGGGCTATTAGAAATGATGAATATGAAGCATAGAGAAGCATGGGAAGGCACATGAAGTAAGTATAATCAGTAAAATAACATATCTGATGAGTACTACAATACAAATAGAAAAAAGAAAAACCTCATAACAATGCTGTTACCCCCAAAAGATGAAAAAATGCATTTCTCTTTTTTTCCTTACTATCAGACCAAACTTAGTTTTGCTAAAATTGCTCTTTTTTAATTTATTCTTTGTTACAAGGAATTATTCACAGAGTAAGGGAGCGGTGATGTGATATGTAAATAAAACTGAAATACAACATAAGAAATTCTAATAAAACTTAGAAAAACAAAACAAATACCAACTTAATTTTGATACACAAAAGTATAGAATGCCTGGAAAGGATCTTAGAGGTCAGATAATAGAAGCTAATTTTATTGATGAGGAAAATGGGCTCAGAGAGAAAATATATAACCTATCAAAGTCAACAAGAAATTAGTGGAAGAATTGCCCAGAACACTATTCTTTTGATTCCTAGATAAATCTATGAAACCTAATTTTATATGAATGATAAAAAACTAAGTTTGGCACAAATGATATCGACATAATGAATTTTCTTAAGTTTCTTTTTTCATGTCTTCTTTTACTGTTCTCACTATTCTGAGGAGATCCAATGCAACAAACATTGATTAAACCTATCCTATGTATAAATCACTATGGAGATACTGAACACCCAAAGAACAAAATGAAACAATTCCTGCCCTCAAGAAGACTATTTTCTGTTCAGGATAGGAGTATAAATAATCTAAAAAGTATACTCTAAGAAAAACTGATGAAGGAGAGATGACTATTAATAACCAAAAAGAGTAGTGATGTGGGATGTAGACGGGGCTTCATCAAGAAGATATTTGAGTAAAATCTTGAAAAAAGACAATATTTCTAAAAGTTATAGATGAAGAAGGAATGCACCCTAGGCATGTGGAGCAATCTGTGTGGAAGATGTAGGTGGAAGATGGAGGACCAAGTTCTGAGAATGGTTAGTGATCCAGTTTGGCTGGAATGCAGCATTTATGAAGGGAAGCTGTATAAAATATAACTAGCAAAGTATGTGGAGGCCATATTGCAGAGATGAGATGTCACAAAGGATTGGCTAAAGTGAATATATTGAGAATTTTCTATTCCTGACTCATCATTGATGGCAATACCTTTTCCCTGTATAACTCACAACAGTGAAACAAGTGTTGAATTGAATTCTAATTCCTTCATCCATGATTTATATAACCGTAAGCAAGTCATATTACTTCCCTGAGCCTCAGTTTCCACACCTTTAAAATGAGGATCAGAATATTTGAATTAGATTTATAAAATATAAAGGAAAATGATCACATTACCTATTTCAGCTAATCATTGGGAGAAAAGTGTTTTGTGAATTAGAAAGCACTCATTATTAAAACTGTATAAAAAGCAGGCAGGCTTAATATGGAAACAATTCAGGACTAGGCACTCGCTGATTGATTATCCAGAAACCCAGAGAAATATCTCACCTCCCTTCTTTTTCATTTGGAATGACCTGGAAAGGTATCATGTTGGGAAAGAGAGATATGTAGAAGATAACATTTTGGGATCCCTTTTATCAGCATACGACGATTTACTTGGGAAAAGATCTTTTTTCTTAAAGGAAAGCAGAAAAAGCTCTTTGCAGGTCAAGAAAACTAATAGTTCAAAGTAAAAATAGTTCAAGTAAGATGAAGATCCATTTTAAGACGAATAAACTAGGTAATCTGAGCTTCCAATATTTTTAAATTTCCACAGGATAGGTGCCAGCAATTACTTTAGAGGAGTCTGTGCAGGTACCATTCTTTTCCTTCCTATATTCTGTGAGGATATGAGCAAACTCTGATTATCAGGGGGCATATACTGGTCTTAGAGTCTGAGATTCAATTTTTTCACTCATCTAAGGAAATCCTACATATAATGTTATAGTTGGTAACAGGTTTCTTGGGGAGAAAATGATAACGGTTCAGGCAATGAATTCTTAGAATCCTAAAACTGGAAAGGAACTCAGAAATTATTTAGTCAAACCTATACCTAAATAAAATATTTTCTGCAATATCCCTGGAAAAATGGCTATCTGCTCTCTATTTGAGGGCCTCCAATGATGGAAGATTCACAATTTTATAAGGATAATTGGACCATTTTGGTGGTTAAGCAGTTCTCTAAACTTCAAGTCTCACTCTTTCCTCTTTGATGGAAATAGAGGTTCTATTCAGAAAGTAGAATTTAATTCTTTTAAAATTGCAAAAACTAGCCACTCAAAACAGATTCCCAAAGGGCAGAGACATTTAATCTTGGGTCTGTGGTGAATTGAAAAAAAATTTTTGATAACTGTATTAATTAAATTTTTTCATTAGTTAATCCTATATATTTTATTTTGTGCATTTAAAATGTTCTAGGAAGGGGTTATAGGCTTCAGTAGATTGCCAAAGAGGGTCTATTGCACCAAAAAAGGTAATGAACTGCTGCGATAAGGTATTTCATCAGAGGGTATTCGATAATTCTGCTGGTTCAAAAATCCAAAAGGATGTCTGTAACCAAATGTGATGATTCTAGCTTTCAAATCAAGAGCCTAAACCATGTGTCTTTATTCCATGCTGACAGCTTCATTCTGTTGCACCAGCATACCAAAACAATGGCCCAGATGTGAGGCTTAATTCTGACAGATGCTGGAGGTAGTGGAGCGCCTTGCTATGTTTCATCTGACTGCTACCCATTGCCTGAGAAATATATTTATTTGATACAAGTAGAAGCCTGCTCCTTTGTTAAAATTACTATATTGGTTTAAGAAAAGGCTGAATTTCTCCCACCTTTTCTTCAAATTTGACTTGTATAAAATTCAGACTAAAGCAGTTCACACAGAAGTTCACATTTTAAGGTTTTACAAAATCCATCCCTCCCAACCACCTTAGGTTATTCTCAGTTTACTTCTCATATTCCCCTCTAAGAAAGAGCAAATTGATGATTGTAGTGAATCATCATTTGTGAATGGAAGAATATCATGAAAGAGAAATGAAACTTCTTTCAGAGTGGGAATAATAATAATGTTGAAGTCTGATAGAAAGACCAGCTGTTGTGACCATGAACAAGTTAATTCAGTTATCTCTGTGCCTGTAGAGCAGGGATAACAATAGTTGCACTATCTACCTCCCAGGGTTATGAGTAAAATGCTTTGAAAATCTCAATTTGCAATATAACTGCAAATTATGATTTTCACTCATTTAAACTTTTGACTCATTTTCATGTAGAATGATCTGTTGTAGGCCTACAGATTCTTTAACTTTCAAAGATATCTCATTTTAGGGAAGTAGCCTCTACCTAGATAATTAAAATGATGCTTCAACTGAAAGAACGCATTAGCTTATCTCTTTTAAAGCAGGTCATTTTTGCTAAATGCCTTTCAGAAGCTAGAAATGAATGGAGCAACTATTTTTTCCCCCAACACATACTTCATAGTAATCCTGTGAGTTTTACTAACACAAATTATAAAAATATTAGCATCAAAGGGATACTTAGAACACAGGACAAATAGAACTGGAGAGACCATAGAAATAATATCATCCATCCTTCTTTCCTATAATTTTAATGGTCCAGATAATTTAATAGGTCCAGAGAACATAAATAGCATCAAGAAGAAAGTAACAGAGTGGAAATCTGAACCTTCATCAGTCAATTCAAATGTGGTGCTTTCTCTACTTGACCAACTTCAGACTTGAACTATTTGGAACAGTTAATGTACATGGAATACTTTGAGAGTTACAGTGCTAATAGATATTGTACCATTGGATTATAAGTCCAATACTTTTGACTTGCCATTACTCTAAGAATAAGTCAATGAACATGTCTATAAATAATGATCATATTATATGTAAATAGTATCTTCTGATTATAAAACTTTTATGTCTATTATTTTCCTTGATTCTCATGGTGATTCTATGTAGGAAGCAATTAAGGGATTGATACCCTCATTTTACAGGTGAGGAAACTGAGGCTAAGTAACAGACAGGGATTTGCCTGGGTAAAAAGTGATGTTGTTGATTATGTGATGATCAATTGTAATGAACTTGACTCTTTTCAAAAATGAGATGATTCAAAGCAATTTCAATAGACTTGGGATGGAAAGTGCCATCTACATACAGAGAGAAAACTATGAAGGCAGAACATGAATCAAAGTATCGTATTTTCACTTTTTGTTTGCTTGTTTTTTTCTCTTTTAACTTTTTATTTGATTTTTCTTGTGTATCATGATGATTATGGAAATGCGTTTAGAAGAATTGTACATACTTAACTTTTATTGAACTGCTTGGGAAGCGATAGAAAGGAGGGAAGGAGAAAAATCTGGAACACAAGATTTTGCAAAAGTGAATGGTGAAAAAGCAATTTTAAAAAAGTGATGTTTTTAGAATCAGCTCTCTGTATTAACTCAAATTCTTCTGCTATTATGATCTAAATCCTTAGATGTTTTTGGCTCTAGAACTTGATGGGATCTCAGAAGTCATTTAGTTCAATGTTATCATTTTACAAACGAGAAAATTGAGGCCCACAGAGATTATGTGACTTACTTAAATTCATACAGATATGGAGTATCAGGGATGAGATGTGAGTCAGGTCTTTTGGGCCGAGAGCCAATATTCTTTTCCATAATACCATTCTGCTTTAAGGTCTTTGTGAATATAGTGATTGGTGATACAAGATGAGAAGTTGGGTCATGAATCTCCTACCAATAGGTACTAGTGTAGGGGCCCATAATTTTTAGAAGGTACCAGTTACCTTGTCCAAATCCTTGACTTCAAACTTATTCAACTCTGATGAACTTACCCCATAGACCAGTTCCCCCACCATGCCATTCCAAGCCTTTGTGTCAGGGTCTCGGGCACCATATTTTCCATCGCTGACTATCTCCAGCCGATAAGAATACCCTACATGTTTGGCAATCTCAGCTGCTAGCTCCACACAATAACCCTCATAACGGTCATTGCCTTCAAACTGATTGGCATTCTTTTTTAGCATCACATAAGGGTCTTCCTGGAAAAGGGGAGAAAGAGAGAAACATTTTAGTTAAACAATACATATTTTATTATTTATGAAGTAATTTCCTGTTCTTTCTCTCATTTGCTTTTGTAATGATCCTGTGAGGTAGGCAATCATTAATATTACTATTTTACATATATAGAAACTGAGGTCCAGATGGGACCAGGTGAGATAAAACAAAGAAAACCAGATTTGATGTGAGATGCTCTAAGGTAAGAGTCCTGGCTCTCCTGTTTACCACCTGTATAATATGAGTTGTCATTTCATTTCTTCAAGTCTCAGTTTTCTCATTTATGAAATGATAGTCATCAACCACGCTATCTCTGAATCACTTCTAGCTTCAAATCCTATGAACTTCCAAGCAGTTTGTCAAAGGTCACATATCTAGTTGCTGAGCTGCTAAATGACTCCCAGATCTGCCCGCAAATCCTGTGTTTTTTTCTATAATACTTAAATTTGACTCCTATCCAGACCTAAGCCACAGTTAGACTTGATACTTCCTTCAAATCTCAGCTATAACTTCAATTTCTACAATAAATATTTCCTGATCTTCTTAAGAGCTATTGAATTTCCTATGCTGATTATCTTCAATGTATCCTGTGTGTATACTATTTGTACCTGATTGTTTGCATGCTAGGTCTCCCCTTAGATTGTGAGCTCCTTGAGAGTACAGACTTTTAATTTTGCCTTTTGCCTTTCTTTGGTTTTACTTAGGACTGTGTTTAGCAAGTAGTAGGTACTTAATAAATGCTTACTGACAGAATGACTACTCTAAACCTTGGTACTCACTAGGATGGTTGTGACAATATATGTTCTGTTCTGGACACTAGAGTTATCACCACCAGCCTGGGCATCAGTGGCTGCAGGGACAAACTTGTCATCTTCATTCCAGTAACCAATCTGTTAGTGAGGAGATAGTAAAAAATACAATGAGGATATTTCACAATATTTTCCATAAAACACTTTACACTTTATAAAGCATTTTAACAGACAGTACCTATTTGATCCTCAAAACCAGTCTGTGAAGTAGGTAGGGAAGGAATTGTTATCGTCATCTGGAAAATGATTATGATGATGAAGATGATAATACACACACATATTGCATATATACATATATGTATATATGTATGCATATCTTCGAATTTTCAAAGTACTTTTCTGACAACTATATTGTATTGGTAGAAACAACAATTTTCCTATTTTCCATGTGAGGGAATAGAAATGACTTGCTTAAGGTTATAATGTTACTTGAAACACAATCTCTGCAATTTAGGATGCATCATGATATAGACAACTTTTCTGGAGTTAAGCCTCCCCATAATTAGGTAGACCCTCAGATGACTGATACAGAATCTATTTATTTTAGAAGCTCTATCTTGGTGGCATTTTGACAGATTCGCCATTCAGCATCTATAACCCTCAAGATTCCATGGTTACTTAATGACTCCTCTGGAATGCCAGAGAATGGGTGGCTTGACTTATCTCCTTGAGACCACTGACTCTGGCATTTAGTGAAAACAAGAAACATTCCTTCTGGCCCCTTGCCTCAGGAGGACAAAAATGACCTCAGATTTGGATTAGTTCCCAGGAAACATCATTTGTAGACAAGGCCAGCTTGAGTCTCTGCAGTTTTCTTAAGTGCTTCCTATTCTGAAGGTTACTGAAAGGTAGCCCTCTGCTTGACATTTAAGAAAGATTGAATTCAGGATTTGGAGGGGACTTGCAGTCATATTTTCCAATGTCTAGCTGAATCATAAGTACCCTATCAAATGTACTCAAATGATTACCCCAACTTTACTTGAATGATATCAGTAATGGAAAGCTCATTACCTCTCACAAATTTCAAGACAGATATAACAATGAACAATGGAATCAAAATCCAGAGACTTGGGTTTGAGTCTTGAATGTATCCTCGCTCCATGAATAATTATAGAGATGTCATTTAATAGCTCTTAACTTTAATTTCCTTTTCTGTCAAATGAGGGAATTGGATTAGATATGAATTGTTAGAAAGTTCTTTCATACAAAAAATTGATATCCAACATCCTCTAACTTTCACATTTTATTCCTAGTTCTGCCTTTTGAGATTAAGCAAAATAAATCTCATTCTTTTCCCCTTTAACAACTCTTCCTATAATGAAAAAGGATGATCACATCCTCTCTAATACCCTGCTGATCATGGAAAGACTATGGCAGGTCTTGAATGCCAGTCTTCAGAATCTGGATTTTATCCTGACAACAAAAGAAAGTTGCTGAGGTTTTGAAATAGGAGACTGATATTATCAAATTAAGATTATTGCTGTGGGGAAAAGAACAAAATAGACTGGAAGGCGAAGATAATGAATTCAAAGAAAGTAATTAGGAAACTTTTGTGATAATCTAAGTGAGAGACCAGTCAGTCATTTAATAAACATTCGTTACTTATCTATTATGTTCTAGGCTCTGTCCTATTTGATTTTTGAATTGTGTTTAATTCCAAAAGGAATGGGAATGATTGCTATTTTTGGTTATTCCCTTATATTTTCTATTAAAGCACTATTTTATGGCTCAACATATCTTACAGACATCCCTGGCTTCTAGAAGGCTAAATCTCCCATTCTATCAAGATGGAAATACTTCCAATACAGGGTTGGTGAGTCTGACAAATGAAAACTGGACCAGCTAAGTACAAGAGAGGATCAAAATCAGTGGGTGATGTATCTTAGATTTGGGAAGAATATATTTCAAGTGACATGGAACATATATTTGAGGAAAGGAGATTTCAAAAGGTTAAAAGAAAGAATAAAGAAGAATAATTCCCTTGATCAACAAGCCTTTAATTAAGCACCTACTATGTGCCGGGAACTGTGTGAGCTTCTAGGAAAACAAATACAAAGAATGAAACAACCCTTCTTAAGAAGTTTACATTCTAACAAGGGAAGATAACCAATACATATATGAGTATAAATAGTTATATATAAAGAAAGTGAAAATAAATATAAGATAATTCTGGAGGAAGAATACTATTGTGTTGTAAGTTATGGAGATAACAAAAAAGAAATCATGCATCAAATTTCTATGCTTATATTTGATATATCTCAAAATGAAAATATGAGGAAATAAAAAGAAAAATTCTGAGGAGAAAAAGAGCTGTTTTAAGAGATGAGTATGGATACAGAGGAAGCTCTTTGTTTAAGATGAGAGAAGAATGTACAAAAGATAAAAGAAAGAGCAGGTACTTGAGAATAAATTAAAAAAAAAAAACATGCTGCAGTCTGGTAATGACAGTATTAGTCACTCTAAAGTTCAAAATGAACTAGAGCTGACAAGGAATCCTAAAGATTAAAATAAGGAATTTAAAATCTATATTAGGAAAAAGTAGACCCAAGAAGGAGTAATACTGCTGTGTGAGAGAGATTGTTGCTCAGTTGTGCCCAGGTCTTTGGGATCCCATTTGTTTCCTTGTTTTTTGGCAAAAAATCCTGGAATTGTTTGCCATTTCCTTCTCCAGCTCATTTTCAGGTGGGAAAACTGAGGCAACAGTGTTAAGTGACTGGTGTAAAGTCACACAATAAGTGTTTTCAGCTAGATTTGAACTCAGAAAGGTGAGTCTTCCTTTCTACAGGGTCAGCACTCTATCCACCATGCAACTAAACCATTACACATAGAAGATAGCACTACAAAATCCTTGCTCTGCTTCTATTTTTTCTAAAAAAAAGCATAATTTTTATATTGCAAAGAATAGACATAGCTAATGGGAAGTTGAAGAGAAAATGAGTACCTGGTCTTTAGGAGTAAAAGTTACTAGACTCCTAAAACTATATTGTGGGGCAATGAAAGAAATGTAATTGTCATGCCATTGCTACTGATTTTCAAAAGATTATTGAAAATGGAAAAGATGTGCAAATGATGGGAGATGAACAAGCATTGTTCAGATTTATAGAAAATGTGAGAAAATTGTACTTTGTAATATAGATTAGTGAATTTTGACTTTGATTCCAGACAAAATTCTAAAATCAGTGATTAATGAACACCTTGTAAATGGAACAGGGATCACAAAGAATCAGCTTGATTTCATAAAAAAATGAGTTCTAACAGATTATTTTCTATTTTTTTCTCACAATATTATTTTATTTTCCCAAATATATGCAAAGATAGTTTTCAACATTCATTTTTGTAAGACTTTGTATTCCAATTTTTTCTCTATCCTTCCCTTCCCTTTCCTCTCTCCTCCCCAAAACAAACAATCTCATATAGGTTAAATTGTGCAATCCTTTTAAACATATTTCCATATTTGTCACATTGTGCAAGAAAAATCAGTTCAAAAGGAAAAAAAAACACATGAAAAACAAACAAAAAGGTAAAAATAATATCTTTTTAATCTACATTCAGTATCTATATTGCTCTCTCTAAATGGGGATGACATTCTTTCCCAAGAACAGACTATTTTCTTTTCTGAGAGAATTACTAAATTGGTTTATCATGCCATTTGTGGACAAGACGGAGAAATGTGGGCTCAATAACAGTATAGTTGGATGCATTCAGAACTGGGTGAATGACTGGATGCAAAGTATAATTATCGAGGGGCTAATCTCAATTTTAAAATAAGTTTCTAGTGAAGAGCTCTAGGAATTTCTGATATTTAATATTTTCACAAATAATCTGGATATCTAACTGGTGTGGCAGCATAGTGCCACGCAAAGAATTTTGGATTGGTAGTTAGAGGATTCGGGTCCAGATACTGCTATTATTAAATACTGCCTGTGAGTTTGGTGGTCACAATCTCTGAGTTCTAGTTTCCTCATTTTTAAAATGAAGGTTTTAGATTATATGATCTCAAGAGTTTCCTCCAATATTAAACTTATGAAGTATAATTAAATGGTACACTTATCAAATTTGTAGATGACATAAAGCTAGGAGGGAGAGCTCATGTGCTAGATGCCAGAATCAAAATCCAGAGATTCTAACATGTTAGAAAAGTGGGCCAAATTTAATAAGAATAAATGCACAAATTTTGACTTCATCCAAAAATGAATCTTACAAGTATAAGATGGAGAGGGAGGGAGAGATGGCTAAATAGAAGCTGATTTCAAAAAGACTGCTGTGTTTTTATAGACCTCAAGCTCAATTAGAATGAATAGGATATTAATGGAAACCAAAGCTAATATGATCTTATATGTATCAGTTGTACTGATAACAAATCAATAAACATTTATTAACCACCAATTATGTGATAGGAAGTGAGGAAAGCCCTGGAGATTAAAGGACAAAAACCAGTTCTTGTTCACAAGGAACTCAATGAGTGAGGCAATATGAAAACAATGAAATAGAACCAAGCCTACACACAGGATAAAGTGGCATTAATCAATAGAAGGAGGATACTAGCATTGAGGGAGATTAGGAAAGGCTTCTTGTAGACAATGAGAGTATAGCCAGGATTTGAAGGAAGCCAGGAGGTGGAGAAAAAGGAGAATGCTCCAAGCATGGAGGATATCCAGTAAAAATGTTTGGAATCTGAAGACAAAGTGGATCTTGTCTAAGGAACAAAATGTAAGGCAATGTCACAGGATTGAAGAGGAAGTTGGTGAATAAGAGGAAAGAAGACTGGAATGTCTCCCACAAAGTGGAGTACAAAGTAGAGTCAAAGTGGGATGCAGTTGGGAGATAATAGTCCCACTATGCTATGCATTGGTGAAATCGCATCTGAAGTAACACGTGCAATTCTGATAATCACATGGAAATTAATAAAATTGAGATCATCCAACAGAGGGCAAATGAATGAGAAAAAGCCATTATGCCAATGGGAGATGTTTGTTCTGAAGAAGACAAGACTTGGATGCACATGGCAACTGTCTTTAGGCATATGAAGGGCTGCCATGGAGAAGGAATTCAAGGATAACATTTGCTATCCTTGAATCTAAAGGACAGCATTTATAGCAATGGGCAAAAGTTTTAAAGTGTTATTCATAGTTCTAATGCAAGAGAAAAACAAACAAAAATAACTTTACAGTTAGAGCTATCAGGATGCAGAATAAGAAAAACATTTTTGGACATGGCCAAAGAAAAGTTTATTTTGCCTGATGATGCGTATTTGTTAAAATGATTTTTTTCTACTTTTTTCCAACTTGGCAAGAGGGTGAGGGAAGATGAAGAAAAAACCAATACTTAATAATTGAAAATATTTCAAAAGTAATTAAAGCTTTCTAAATATGGAGTGGGCTACATTTGTAGGTAATAGTTTCTCTTCATTAGAGATTATAAGCAAATACTAGACAGCTATTTGTAAAGTATGGTGTAAAAGGGAGTCTTGTTCACATATAAGTTGGACTGCATAACTTCAAAGGGTCCTTCCAACCCTAAGATTGTCTTTTTTCTTTTTTCATAGCATCAAAAATACATAGTATAAAGAATTATAATCAGCATTAGTAGAGAGGTAATTACATCTACAATATCACAGATCTAAGGTATCAAAAGTTTGTTCTCATAGTGCTTCATACAAGAATTTAGATACATTGGTATATGATAACAATAGCAAAAATATCATGGTAACACTGAGGGTTGCAAAGGGTTTTACTTAGAAATATGTGAATAAAAATCAAGTACCCATATTTTCCTCTGTATGGGAAGACATTTAAATTTCTGGGAAAATAATCCACTTGAATTGGACAATACTATAATCACCCAACAATAATATATATTTTTTTATTTATGTATATCGTTTTATTACCTGAAGAAAACTTTTTCAAACAATTTGATCTTCACATCTATCCCATTTTATAGATGGCAAAATTGAGATTAAATACATCTTGCCCCAAATTTCTCAGATAGGAAGTGGTCAAGTCAGGGCATGGAACTCAGGTTCCTAACTTCCAATCCTGAGCTATTTTCAATACATTGTATTGCCTTCCAGAATCACAATAGAAAGGGGACAAGAAGTCAACAGTCTGTGGCTAGAAGCCCAGTTCTCTCCTTTGGGAACCAAAAACATAATGTTCCTTACCTTCCGAATACCATCATGTTTCATTTCTATCACATGAAGGGTATAGTTGGTCCGTCGCCCTTTCTCATTAAATTGTACATTTCCAGTCAAACCTTCAAATCGTACCTGAGGAAGAGATTGTGTCTCAGTTTCTATGAATCACTCATTCAGAACCATAGCCCTTCTCAAGACTAGAAGTGCTCTTAGAACATTAAATAGGGAATTTCAGAACTAGGACTTTAGAATATAGTATCAGAACTAAAAGAGTATTTGGAAAGCATTTAACACAGTCCCTTTCTTGTCCTCCTTCCCCCTTTTTAGATAGTGAAATTAGTTCAAAATTGGCTTGCCTAATGAACTAATACTGAATTTATGGTGGAGCTCAGGGGAGTATCCTGATTTTCAGCCTCATACATCACTATAGACCCTCAGCAACATATATTATTCAGGGACAAAGTGCTCTGTCATTTCTATGCAGATTACTACAAAAACTACATCTCTAACCCTGACCTTTATAGGAAGTTCCACACTAGCATTTCAAATGCCTCATAGGAAAAATTCCTGAATGTTTGGTAGCACAAGCTCAACACATAACAAATTGAGTTTATTATCTTTTCCTAAAAATCTTTTCTTCCTTAGGATTTTCTTCATGTCAGAAGAATCAGCTCTTATATTTGAAGATTTGAAATTATCCTACCTTCTCCCTAACACTTCTATTTAATTAGTTGCCATATCTTTTGGATCTATCATCATAAAAGCTATCAAACCTGTTTTTCGCCTCAATTTTTTTCACTGCCATACTCTAGAAAGGAGAAGGTCTTTAGTATCTCTGGGTGAAATTAGGGCAATAATCTTCAAATATCTCTTCTCACTTCTAGGCTTTTCTCATTCCAATCCATCACAGAAGTTACCAGAATAATCATCTTCAAGAATAGATTTGATCAGTTTGCTTCATACCCCATGCCTATTGCCTCCTTAGTAAAGTTCAAATACAGACTAGTATTCTAGGTTCACAATCTAGAGCCACTCAACTTTTTTGGCCTTATCTCATATTATTCCCTCTAAGCACCAGCCAAACTAGACTAGTTATATCAACTGGAGCTATTGTCTTTTCCACCTTTATGTTTTTGCTTATACTATTTATTCTTCTGGAATGCTCTCTTCCAATCTGCACATTTAATTTCTACCCATTCTCTTGCCTCCTCCAAGGAGCCCTATCCTTCCCTACTCCAATCGCTAATGACTTTTTGAATCTTAAACCAAATGTGACATATTGTTTTCACATTTATGATGGATTCATTATGCTTCATCTTGCATTATGGTTCAGTTTTTGTTCCATATTCCCCATAATGAAAGTTTTGTGAAGGCAAGGACCACTCATTTTATTTAAATGCTGCTTTTCTCATCATACTGGACACAATATTCTGCTCACAAAAGAATTTAATAAATGTTTGTTAGATTAAATTGAATCAAACCATCTCTTCTAATAGATGAGGAAATAGATTAAGAGAGGGAAAGAGATTTGTCCTTTACTTTACAGATAATAAATGTTAGAGCCTGGACTTGGGTTTTTTGATATCAGAAGATGAATTTTTACCCCCACCAAATTGCCTTTCAGAGATAAAAAAAAATCTTGCTTGTCATTTGACTAACTAGAATAGGAGAGAATTCCTGATAAATTTATGGCATTGTCAGTAAAGGTAGAATTTAGCAGAGGTACAAAATTAGATTGAGCATTCCATTTTCTTGAATTGTACGTCTACATCATATCCATTAGGTCCAGAATCTTCTCGGTCTCTCCCTTTGATAGACCAGATGGATGTGGAGCAGGGATTTCTCGTTGGCTCCATCTTTCTCAGGCCAAGCATGATGTTCCCCCACCTCTAGGACCTGCCAATTCTAGGAATAAAAAATGAAGACTTCACCTTGGGCTTCCTATTTAAGGTGCCAGGAGCCAGCATGGAGCTTGTCTAAGGAAGAAGGGAATATAATTCTTTTATATTGGCTGGATGGGATGTTTGCTGTCTGGAGGACCATTTGTAACACTTTGCCTACTTTGGCTGTCAACAATAGTGTGCTCACAGAAAACGCATGATGGTAAAACCGAGGGAAGGATAGAGGGGTGAGGCTGGTGGCAAAGAGGAAGATAATGAAGATAATTTCTTCACAGAATCCTAGGATCTCTCTTAGGGCAAGTGATCATGTTTTCTTAATGCTGAGTTAATAAGGTGGTGTGGTATAATGGGAAGAGCACTGGAGGCCTGGGCTGTAGATCCTGACTTTGCCACTGATTCAGTTTGTGTACTTGAGCCTATAGTCTTCCTAAACCTCAACTTCTGCATCTTAAAATGGACATCATGACCTCTCATCTATATACTTTATATGACTGCTACATAGATCAAATGAACTAGAATCTTCTTGTTTGTTGCCCCTCTCCAGCCTTAGAGCTGCAAAAAAATCACCCATGACTGCATTTTGGAAGATGAAAAAAAAATACATTTAAAGAATTGAGTCTTTTGTATGTTGAAAGATAGGAGCACTGACTGGGAAGAAAATTAAGAACTATATAAGTGTCCTGAGATTTTAGATCTATATCTAAATATATAGATATATATTTAATTTATTTAATATATAAATATATGTACAAGGGGAGAAAGAATACTTTCTAACCTACAGCTTTTACTCACATTCTGATAGATTTATACTGCAAAGAAACTCTCTTCTGCTCTCTGTGTCCAAGACCTCAGGTTACTTACATCATAGGTGAATATGGTAAGATGTCTTCAGGGATGCATGTAACACAAAGGAACACCTACAGGCAAAGAATGCAACCCAGCAACATCAAATCCATACTACACCATCTCCTCCCTGCAACAAGGTCCCTCATACTTTCTCTGCCCCTCATCCAAGGACAAGCTCAGCATTTTCAGTGTAGTTTGATCATACTCCAGTAGCATCAGTGAATACCTTCTCTCTGCTCCCATGATTTAGCTTCAGGCATCCCCTTGTAAAAGAGAGAGAGGTGGGTTCTTAGAGCAAGGCAATGTCTTGTTGCTGCCTCCATAGTTATTTGAATATGGTATCCTTAGGACTCCTTAGGACTTACAGATCTCAAATCAAAATTATCCTGACATTTAAGACTCTGTGTAATCAGATCAATGCTATCATTTACTACTTTTTAATATGAATCACTTAGTCTCTTTATGTTCCCATAAAAATTCCATTTCCCTCCTTTTCTGATTGTTCATATTGCTCCATTTTCTTCATGCCAGTCTCTCTTTTCTCCATGGTTTAAGTCTTTCCAACTCTAGAACCATCCTCAGATCATTTCAGTTTTCACTAATAATACATTAGTGCTTCAATTTTCCCACATATCCTTCAAAATTTGTGATTTTTCTCTTTTGTCATATTAGTCAAACTGACAGGTTTGCAATAGTAGCTCAGAGATTTTTTAAATTTATGTTTCTCTCTTCAAGAGTGATTTAGAGTATTTTTATGTGACTATAAATAGCTTTGGTTAATTTGGTTGAAAAGTGTCTGTCTATATCTTTTAACCATTTATCGATTGAGGTATGTCTTTTAATACTATAAATTTGAATCAGTAGATTCAAACATAGAAGTATGTGTTAGAGAATTGAAATGTTTATCATAGAAATTCACTTTAAAATGTTTTTACAATAATGATTATCAACTGTATATTTTCCTCCTTTCTATTTCCCCTATTTATCCTATTGTCCTTTTACTCTGTCCATTCTGAAAAGTATTTTGCTTCTGACTTATATCTCTCCCCAAACTGTCCTCCCTTTTATTAGTAGCCCCTCCTTCCACTTTCTCTTATCTCCTTTCCTTCTTATTTCCCTGTATCATGAGATATCTATCTCATGATAGATTTCCACATCTGAGTATATATATATATATATATATAAAATTCCTTCTTTGGGCCAATTTTGATGAGAGCAAGGTTTGTGTTCTCCCCTCATTGCATCCTTTACTTCGCCCTACACTGTAAAATCTCTTTCAGGCCTCTCTTATACAGGGTTATTTATCTCATTCTACTTTACCCTTTCCCCTTCTCCCAAAGCATTCTTTTGACTCACACTTCTTCTTTTTCTGTATGTGTACTCCTTCAACTGCTCTAAAAGTGAGGAAGTTTTTAGGAGTTATAAATATCACTTTCCCAATTTAGGAATATAAATAATTAAATCTTATTGAATCTCTTCTGATTTCTCTTTTCCATTTATCTCTCTATTATTCTTTTGTATCTTGTATTTGAAAGTCAAAAAAAGTCAGCTCTGATCTTTTAATCATGAATGCTTAAAAGTTCTCTATTATATTGAGTGTCCATCTCCCCGTTTTCCCCCAAAAGGATTATACTCTGTTTTGCTGGTAGGTAAATCTTGGTTGCAATCCTAGCTCTTTTGCCCTCCAGAAATATTTCAAGTCTTCTGATCTTTTATTATAGAAGCTACTAAATGTTGTGTTATCCTGACTTTAGCTTCATGATATTTGAATTGTTTCTTTTTGGATGCTTGCTTATATTTTCTCCTTGATCTGGAAGGTCTAGAGTTTGTCTATAATATTCCTAGGAGCTTTCATCATTGGATCTCTTTCAAGAAGATTGCTCTTTGATGGTGGATTCTCTCAATTTCTATTTTACCCTCTGGCTCTAGAAAATTAGGATGGTTTTCCTTGATAAATTTGAAAAAAAATGATGTCTAGGTTTTTTTTTTTTATCATGGCTTTCAGGTAGTCCAATAATTTTAAAATTACATCTCCTGGAACTATTGTTCAGATCCGTTGTTTTTCCAATGAGATGTTTCCCATTTTCTTCTACTTTCTTCATTCTTTCTATTTTGTTTGATTGTTTCTTGATGCCTCATAAAGTCATTAGTTTCCATTTGCCCAATTCTAACTTTTAGGGAATTATTTTCCTCAGTTTGCTTTTGTAACTCCTTTTCCATTTGGTCAGTTCTACTTTTTAAGGAATTCTTATTTTAAGTTGATTTTTGTTTATCTTTTTTCATTTGCCAATTGTAACTCTTCTCCTCATTGGATTTTCATGTTTTTTTGAAGTGTTTTTTTTTTTTTTTTTTTTAGTATTTTTTTTCCTTCAAGCTGTTGACTTTTTCCATGATTTTTTTGTATCGCTCTTGTTTCTCTTCCAACTTTTCATCTACCTCTTTTATTTAATTAAAAAAAAACTTTTTTAGCTCTTCCATGGCCTGAGATCAATTCATATTTTTTCCTGGAGGCTTTGAATGCAGGAATTTTGACTTGCTTATTTTCTTTTGAGTGTCTGCTTTGATTTTGTTATCATAGTAACTTTGTAAGATCAAAAATTTTTTTTCCTGTTATTTGCTCATTTTCTCAGCCTATTTATTAACTTTTAATTTTTTTGCTAAAGTGGGCCTCTGCTTCCTGTCCCAAATTTCAGGATTTTTTTGCATAGATATATCCAGGGATAATTCTGGGTATCTATAAGTTTTTGGGTCTTCCAAGGTTGTATGACTGAGGGAGAGACATGTTTGCCATTTTCCTATGGTATGAACTTGTTTGTGAGTAACCACAAACATTCTTTTAAACTTGGAACTGTGACCAGGGTCACTACTCCCTTGTGATCACAAGCTTCACTGTGCTTGTGTTCCTCCTTATACTGGGACAAAGGCCGAGGATGTAACCCAGATCCAAGTACAGCCAGCAAAGGGACCCCAACAAATATCCTGGTCTGGAAGTCTGTAAACCATCTTCTACTATAATTCAGTCACCTGAGGCCCACTTCTGATCTGCATTGGTGTGGCCTGAGTTGGACTACATACCTCTCTAATCCTGGTGTAACAGATATTTCCTGCCAATCTACACTGTTTTGGAGTGGAAAACTTTTCACTTCATCTTTTTGTTGGTTCTATCACTCTAGAATTTGTTTAGTCATTATTAAAGATACTTGGAGAGGTTTGGAGGAGATCTTATGAGATTTCCTGCTTTTACTTTGCCATAGTAACTTTACCTCTGGTTAACTTCTTAATTGTAATCTATTCGTCAATACCTGGACATAGTTGAGCAGCATATGAACACCATACTTTGTTGTTTGCTGGCCCTTATTTCCTAGGAACTCCAAGTGTCTTTAGAAATATTTGTTCTTAATCTTTCTGAAGTCCTTCTCAGTCAAAAATAAGGGAAAAAAAGATTATGAGTACCACTCTATAGATGTGGACACAAAAGTATCAGGGAGAACCAGAGAAGAAACAGTCCTAAGTGTATTCTAAGTCTATTGTAATGAAGACCCAAATTCTATTAGCTCTCCTGATATATTAGACTTTAAATGCTCTAACTATTCTATAGTACTCAATCCTTCAGATGGAGTTAGGGCTCTGTTCTAGATCATTGATCCTCTAATTGTGCTTCATCTTGGACTCTCCAAGTTTTCAATACCTTTGAGACCTTCTGTGAACTACAGTGTGATCTCAGACCTTTCTAGTTGGGATATATCCATCAGTCACTTAGCAATTTTTTCTTAAATAAAGCTATAGAACATTGTGGTAGGCACTATGAGAAATGAAAAGTTTAGAAAAGACATTATTCCTGTTCTAATGGAGCTTGGTTTATCAGGAGGTAAAATAACATGCAAAAATTTAATACCTTTGCTTCTACTACCACTATTCAGAAAAAATGAAAATTACATAGAGGGTAATGAAGAAACCCATGGTGGCTGTGAATATGCAATGACACACCAATGAGTAACTTTGAACAATAGTAATAAAATGTTATTAGTGAAATGTATGATGGAAAGAAAAAATGAGCTGAATATGTGGCAAAGGACAATGAGTGGACAGCCTGAGTGCTTCCCTGGCATCTTCATGATATTAAGAAAAAATCAGAGCGATGTCTAGCCTATAATTAATTCAACATTATACTGTTATCTACCTCAAATTCCTGGGTTCCAATATCCTATTATTACTCATGTTTTGAAAAAAAATTATAATTATAGATTATTTTCACCACCAGCCTCTTCTGCTTTTATTTGTATATTACTAAATCACATACAGAACAAATCAACACTGTTCTGTACTCTCAACCGGGCCCTTATTATAACAAGGCAATTCTTTTCTCTAATTGTTTTCCTATCACTCCTCACAGTGACTTATAAAATTTTGTTCTCTCCTCATATTTTCCCCAGTACCTCTTTCATTCTTTCACTTGTAGAAGAGGACTTGGCCTCATGTTTGATTGAAAAAATAGAAGCCATTCATTAATAAGCTCTTTTTTTCCCCTTAACTACTTTTTCCATTGCCTCTTCCTTTATTCCATTATTTGAAAAGAGTTTGCTTTTCATCAAGGCCAGCTCTGCTATTTGTGTTCTTTATTCCATTCCCTCTCATGTCCTCTGTCAAGCAAGGCACTTATAATCATTATTTTTCTCTTTCATATCTTTCTCTACTAATTTCTCTCCTAATAATAAAGTTTCCATATCTTACATTTATTTTAAAAGGGAAAAACAGATCACCAAACTCTAATTATTCTTCATCATTCTTTTCTTTCACAGCACAACTTCTAAAAAAACAAACAAAAAATATGATTGTTTCTGCTCCCTCTTCTCTCATTCTCTTCAAAACTTACTGTAATTTGGCTTCTGACCCAACAACTCCACTGAAACTTTCCACTCCAAAGTTACCAAAGATCACTTAATTATCAGAACTAGTAGCTCTTTTTCAATCCTGATCCTTCTTAACCTTCCTATAAAAGTAAACATTTTTGACTGTTTTTCTTCACTTAACTCTTTTGGAATCCACACTGTTTACATTTAGTAAACATTTATAGATTTATGAGTATAGATTGTTTTCTTATCTGTATGATGGCCTCCTTTGCTGGATCATCATGCATATTGTGCCTTTTAACTGTATAGGCATCTTAGAGTTCTGTCCTAGGCTCCCTTCTCTTCTTAATCTATAATAATCCACCTACTAGTTCAATATTCACCTATATATAGGTAATTCTCAGATTTATACATCTAGAAAGATTGGAGTACAGTTTTTCTCATGGTTTAGTCCCATAAAATCTGGCCCCAGGTACTTATTGTCTGTGTGATCTTTCATTGAGTGACTGGACCTCTCTGTCTCAGTTTCTCTAGCTGTAAAATGGGGATAATAACACAATTGCCAACCTAGCTTGTAGAGTCACTGAGGGAATCAAATAAAATAATATTTGTAAATGAAAGTACTTAGCATAGTGTCTGGTACATAGTTGGCATTATAATGCTTATTCCCTCTCTCCCCTACCAATACCAACTGATTTTTAGACATTTTTGAATTAGTTATATTACACAGTGCAAACTCAACATGTCAAAAACAGCACTAATCATCTTTACCCCAAATCTGCTCCTCTTCTGAATATCCATATTTCTTCTCTAGGGAAACCCTGCCCTTCCAGTAATGAAAGGTTCACAACACTGGAGTCATTCTTGACTCCTCAATCTACCCAATAAATTTAATTAGTTGCCAACTTTCATGAAATGTGCTTCTAACATCTTTTGTATTTGTCCCGACTTTTCCATTTATGAGGTCATTCCCCCAAACTCTCTAGCTCAATACATTTTATTTGGAGTATTGAAATAGCATTACAGCTATTTTCCATGCCATTAGTTTACCTTTCCCCAATCCATAGTCTACATGGAGTCAAAATGACATTCTGAAAGCACAGGTATGATTATATTATTTCCTTTCTAAAGTAACTATAGTGACTTTCTATTACCATTAGGATTAAATACAAGCTCAATTGTCTGGCATTTAAATTTCTTTAAAATCTGATTGTAGTCTACCTTTCCAGACTAATCATATGTTTATTCACTTATATGCTATCTCTCTAGTCCATACAAATTGTCCTTGTCACTGTTCATTTAACATGAAAGTATATTTCCCATCTTTATCTTTGTAGAGATTGTTACTCAATACTTAGAATGTGTTTTCTCCTCAAATAAGCCTTTTAAAATCCCTCTTTCCCTTCAAAGCTCAGCTTACCTGCCATATTCTACATTACTCCTTTCCTAATGCCCTAGCTCAAATGACCTGATATTAATTAATATTTACTTTATTTATACAGTGTTTTTATGTGTAGTTTGTCTATAAAATATAAGCTTTCTGAGGATAAGGAATATTTCATTAATGTTCTTCATATTTCCAGTACCTGGAACAGAACAATCGCTTAAAATAAATGCTTGTTTATTGATACTAGATTATGGTGAGCTTTGAGTGCTGGGGCTTTATTTGGCAGACAATTGGGAATCACTAATAATTTGAGCTGAGGAATAATATGATATAAATTATGCATAAAGTTATTCTTGCAGTGTCTCAAAGGGCAGAGGGAGGGAAAAGGGAGGAAATAAGGAGAATTTGCAAGTTACTCCAAAAATCTATGTGGATCTGGAATAGAATGGTCATAATAGGAATAAAACAAAGGAAATGGGTCAGCTAAATCTATTGAACTATCTGTCCTTCTTAATATCTTTTCCTTACAAGAAATATAAAACCATGCTAGTTAAATATTAGAGTTATAGTTAAAATGGCAATACCAGAGCCCCTGGATATAATAATTTGTAATCTGGCATTATACACTATTTCTCAAGCTGTAACAAAACGGCATTGGGTGTCTTAGAGTGTAGTTGGTCATCCTATCAGATCTTCAAATGGAAATTGGATGATGATCTGTCATGGATTTCTGAGAAGGGTGATTCTTATCTTTCCAGAAAAATGAAGTTATAATCAATGAGGCCAGTAAGACTAATGAATGGGGAGAAGTCATAATCATGCATGGGATGTAATAATGGTCAGCACTTGCTCCAGCAAGTAGTCTGGTATGTTTCTCAGCCAGTGAACCCTAGACTGGGAGAAAGGAGCAAACAACTCCATCACTGTAGGCACTTGGGCAAAAATCAATAAACACAGAATATCACAAGTGAAATAGATTTTAGGACAGACAATGCTATAGCTGGAAGTGACCTGAGAATGCAAAATACCAGAGGTCATTTGTACAGAGAAAAGGAAATTTTGGATCTGAGACCTTTAATGAACTATTCAGTCACATAGCTAGTTATTGACAGAGGTGAGACTAGATCCAGATTCAGAACTTGTACTCTAGTGAATTGTCTGCTGACTCATTGAATAACTTCCCAATTCAAAGATTACAAATTTAGTTCTATCTATTCATATGAAAGCATCTTTAAAAAATGGAAAAAGTAGTCAAGGGTTTGTAGTGATTCAGGAACAGTCCAGTGTGGCAGCAAAGAGATGCCTGGGATGACGTGCTAGTATATTCTTATCTTATTTTATGATGGACAATGACTCAGTATAACAAATCTTTTTCTGATCAGCCTGGTCTCTCTCTATATGATTCGTATCCTTTTAGTCCCAGCGGGCATACCCACATTTTCTCCATCACTTAATGCAACCTAGTCAATCACAGTAGAAATGCAGAGCAGCTGCTGCTGAACTCTCCAGGGGCCATAGTTGCTGGAACCATGGAAAGTGAAATAGAAATATTTAACAAATTCAGTTCCTCATTCAAAAATCCTTATCTTCTCCTCAGGGAGCCAAGCTCTACCTCTGATAAATACAGTTTTGTGAACAGACTTCAAATACAGTCACTTAAAGGCAGAAGTGATTGCCCATCAAGTATGGTTTGATAGCAACCAGGAGCTCCATCATTGAATTCTGGCCTTGGAAGGAACCTTGGAAGCTATATGGTTCCATCCTTTCCTGAATAAGGATTTTGATTACTACACCTACAGGAAACAGTTACCTAACTTTTGCTTTAATGTATTTCTTAGAGGAGAATCCACTCCCTTCAGTGCAGCCTTTTCTACTTTTGGATAGCTCTAATTGTAAGAAAAGACTTCCTGACATTAATACTAAATCTATCTCTCTGAAAATTTCATGCATTGATTCTGATTTTACCTTCTGGGGCCAAATTGAATAAGTCCAATTCTTCTTCCACTTCCAATGACAGCTCATCAGGTACTTGAACACAACTCTCATGTCCCAACTAAATCTTCTCCAGGCTAAACATTATGAATACCTCTGACTGATCTTCATACATATCATTCAATGCTAAAAGAGCAACTGAGGATTACTTTTGTAAGGGGAACTAATTAGTAGTGACATGAAAAATATATCTGCCAAATTTTTTTCACAGTCAAAATCTCCAATCTCTTCCCAAATTCTTTCCCCAAATCTAAAGCCTGACCAATAACAATATTTGATATTCCACTACTATTTATTCATTCCTTTGGGTTATTCATACGGTTTTTTATTTTATATTCTTAAAAAATATATTCTCTATGAGAAAAGCAAGGCATTTAGTGTCCAGAACAAAAAAATCAACTTTACTCTCTTCTAATGAGTTTGTTTAAAATACTGTTTCCTGTTTTGGGCTTCAGATTTTAGGGATATTAGTCAAAGAAGTTGGAAGTGTTTTTTATGAGGAAGAGAAGGTGTGGAGAGATATTATGGATGCCTTTCAAATAACTTAAAGGCTGATCTGGGAAAGAAGAATTCATTATTTTTCAATTGGTTTTAAAGAACAGAACTGAGACCAATGGGGGAAGGACTAGAAAGGCAGATTTTAGTTCAATATAAGAACTTACTTCCTCACTTCCTAATAATAAGGGCT
Organism: Antechinus flavipes; assembly: GCF_016432865.1. Taxonomy (NCBI): domain Eukaryota; kingdom Metazoa; phylum Chordata; class Mammalia; order Dasyuromorphia; family Dasyuridae; genus Antechinus; species Antechinus flavipes. The sequence goes on along the minus strand of NC_067399.1, from coordinate 403,232,144 downwards.
GTTAACAATAGAATTGAATTCTCAAGTGGAAGCTTGATGACCACTTACTGAGCATGTTGGAGAAGAGAATTAATGTATCAGGCAGGGCATCAGACTTAATGACCTCTGAGGTGTTCAGCTCTGAGATTTTTAAACATTTCAATAGCAGAAGACGTGATAAGGTTTTACAGCTTATTATTTAACTTTTCCCCTCAAATTAAATCTATTAAGGCTGGAAGAAACAAACACACAACCCTTTGGCTATAGCGTTTCTCTAACAATAGTTCTGGCATGTTCTTATTTGAATGAAATTCTATCTATATGTTGATCTTTTATCCTGAAACCACATATTTGATCCCCTAGTGCAGTGGTATCTCACTTCCTTTTCCTCACCTGCTGTAGAGCCCTTTGGATGTCAATCCCTTGGCCCCAGGGTACAGCTGGGTTGGCCAAGCAGTCTCCAGCATTGCCCCTTCGGGAAATATCAATGCGCTGCTTCCTCAAGCTCTGGAAGGCCTCTGCCATCACCCTAACACCATCATATGTCAGTGCCGAGGTATACTAGGAAAAAAACACAATATTGCATGTATATATTGGGTTTGGATTGAGAAGGCTATTCTAATACATACTACATATCCAACATTTAATTGAATTATAAGATTATGGATGTAGAGCTAGAAGAGACCCCAGAAGCCATATGGCTCAACTATAACAGTTTATAAATGAACCAAAAAAAAAAAAAAAAAAAGGCCTAGGGATTTAAACCCAGAATCTCTGACCCCAGGACCAATTCTCTTTCTACTATACCACTCTTTCTCCTGAGAATAAGGAGTAGGTAATTAAAGAAATCAGAAAATCTTTTAAAGATTAGAATTTAAGAACTGGAAACAACCTTAGTCCAATCCCATTCTATTTCAGGTAAGAAAATTGAAACTGTCAGAGGTGATTTGAACAATACACCTTATAAGCAGCAGAATCAATGTGGTTTTAGCAGACAGGATACCAGAACTGGAAATTAGAAAGAGCTGGATTCAAATCTTTCTTCAATTTTCTTGCAATGTTCTTTCCATTACAATACTTCCTATATAATATATAATACCTCCTAACTCACAAGTTGCCAATAAATAATTGGGACTTGATGATAATCTTCTTAATTTTTTTATTTTTGTGATAATTTTTTTTTATAAAAGTGAACTAAAAGAGTTAACAAAAGTTAACTCATGACAAAACAAAAGTTAAGTCATGACCAACCTCGCTCTGATATAGCTTCACTCAAGAAAATAAACCACCAAGATGAGAGATTTTCCCAGGCACGATGGCTTTAGACTTGAAGGCTGAAACCTTTTTAAGGTTACAATGAAGATCGACAACCTCCTGTCTCACACTCAGAGACACTTACTTTCGGCTTCTTCCAATCAACTCGGGTATGATCACGAACATCATTGTTTTTCCACTGCTGTAAAATCTTGGCGGGGATTGTGTCAGTGTAGTTTACCAACTGGAAACCCGTCACATTGGCGCCACTCTCCTTAAACTTAGCCAGATCCATGTCCATGAAACCCTGCAGAAGGGGAGGAGAAGGAAAAAAAAAATACCCACAGGGTTAGAACATATGGTCACAGAATAACTGGTTCATTGAGTGATATTTTAAAAAAAATGTCAGAAGGGAAGGTTAAGGAGAGGGAAAAACTATGAATTAATCATATATTATGTTCTAGAAGCATTTTGCAAATATTACCTCACTTGATCTTCACAATAATCTAGAGAGGTAGGTATTACTATTATCTCTATAGTTGAGGAAACAGAGGGATGCACACATTAAGTTACTTGCTCAAGATCACAGTTAATAAGAGCTGAAAGGAATCTTAGAACATTTGATGTTAAAATTGGAAAATAAACCTTTGAATATGCAGTTTTTAGAGGCTTATGGGACTTTGGAATACATAGAAAACATGATAAAGTTTTGTGGTATAAAATATTTAGTTCTTTTTTCCTAGTTAAACCTATCAAGGCTTGTAGAAGCAAATAGGCAATTCTTTGGCCACTGTGTTTCTCCAAACATAAGAGGTCTGGCATCCCATCTTTTACAGGAAGACTTTTCCAATCTCTTTCAATGTTAGTGCCTCCCCTCTGTTAATTATTTCCTATTTACTTTGTATATAGCTTTCTTGTACATATTTGTTTAGAGATTGTCAGCCCCTTGAGGAAAGGATTGTTTTTTTACTTTTTTTCTCTGTTGCTTAGCATAGTACGAAACACATTATAGGTACTTCAGCAATGTTCATTGATTGATTGTCAAAACTAGTAAGAAAGCCAAAACCGAGAATGACAGAAATGGAAGGGATTTTAGATCATGTAAAAGAATTAGACTAGGGCTTAGGAATTTTGTGTTCTAATTCTGGTTCCGCTTCAGATTTGAGATATAACTTCTATTCATCTCTGTTTCTTCCTCTGCAAAACAAGGATGATGAACTCAGTGATTTCTAAAGTCTTTTCCAATTCTAACATTCTGTGAACTTATTTTTGGTTCCCTAGGAAATGTGGTTTTGTGATGAATGAGTTCCTCACATAACTGAATCAATACTGTCCTGTCTGACCTCTCGGAACCCACTCAGCATTTCACACCACCCAATGTGAGTAGTGAATGGGCCAGGCAGGATGATGCTTTGTGTAATATCTCCATTTAAACAAAATGGAACTGGCCCTAAGGGTTGAAGTCTACCAGGATTTATAGATTAGAGATGAAAAAGACTTTTGAGATTATTAAGTCCTGTCCCCTGATTATACAGATGAGGTAAATGAGTTTTAAAGGTGATTTTTCTGAAGGTCATAGTCCAGTAAACAGCACAGTAATAGATATGTACACAAAGAATCTTCACAACTGCTTTCTTTTTATTTTGTCAGGACAGTCCTTAACTTTTACTCTTTTCTGGACTCATCTGAAAGCCTACTGAAGTCAATAGACCTTTTTTAGAATAATGTTTTAAATGCATAAAATAAAATAAACTACATATGATTACAAAATCCCAATTATATTTAAAAAACAATTATTAAGAAAGTAGTCTAGGGAGGTGGAACTAAGATAATAGAGAAAAGACAGTGACTCCTAAGCTCTCCCCCAACCCTTTTAAATACCTTTAAATAATGTCATAAAACAATTCCTAGGGCAGCAGAATCAACAAAAGGATGAAATAACTTTCCAGTCAAAGACAATTTAGAATATCACCCTGTCACACAATAGTGAGAGTGGAGCACAGTCCAGCATAGGTTTCATGGTGCAGACTGGGCCATAGCAAGCCAGGGGTGGACCTTGGGAACCACTGAATCAGTAGTGATGGCAGCTGCTTCTGGAGTTCTCAGTCCACAGATGCCAAAGAGATAAAATAACTGCCCAGAAGGAGATTCGAGAAGATTAGAGATTCATGCTTTTAGAGGCGGGACTCTGTTGCTTTACCCATAGTCAGATCTGAGTTGCGGTCCTAGATAATGGTACCAGACTAAGGAAGAACAATAATATACCAGAGATTCTACAGTCAGATAAGGATCCACAACCACATTTCCAGGGCAGAAAAAGAGTAGTTATTCACAGAACAGAGCAGCAGCCTTAGATAATAACACCTCAGAAATACTTAGAAGTCCTTAGAAATAGCTCTGGTGCTAGCTTTGGCAGAACATATATTAAAATTAGAATGATACAGAGAAGATTAGCATGATCCTGTGCAAGGATGACATGCAAATTCATGAAGCTTTTCATGTTTTTTTGACTTCTTAAAACACAATAAATAATGTGTTAAAAAAAAAGAAGTAGTTCTGAAAACAGCTATGTAAAACCCCTAAAGTTTGGAACTGTGTGACCTCCACATTGTAAGCAGAGCCCTACATTAATAAAGAGTTAAAAGTCAAGTAACAGTCTAAGAAAATGAACAAACAACAGAAAAAATTTCTGACTATATAGCTACTATGGTGACATTGGAAGATCAAAACCAGAAGATAATAAAGTCAAAGCTCCTTTATTCAAAGCCTCCAAGAAAAATATGGATTCGTCTCAGACCATGAAAGACTTCAAAAATGATTTTGGAAGGGAAATTAGAGTGATACAAGAAAATCATGAAAAAAAAAAGTAGTCAAGAGCTTTGTAAAGGAGGAACAAAAATATTGAAGAAAAATAACACCTTAAAAGCAGAATAGGCTGAATGGTAAAAGCGTGCAAAAAACCAATGAAGAAAAGAATATTTTAAAAAGTAAAATTGGCCAAAATGAAAAATAGGCACAAAAAATGAAAAAAGGAAAAAAAATAGCCTTTAAAAAGTGGAATTAGACAAATGAAAAATGGGTACAAAAGCTCACTGAAGAAAATAATTCCTTAAAAATTAGAATTAGAAAAATACCTCAAATGGAAGGTAATGACTTTATGAGAGATCAAGTAATAATAAAACAAAATCAAAAGAATGGACAAATAGTAGAGAATGTGAAACATCTTACTGGAAAAAAACCCCAACTAACCTGGAGAATATATCCAGGAGAGAGAGAATATATCCAATATGTTTTTGAGTTCCTTAGAAGACACATTCAAAAATAGGATCAGCATTTTTCAACAAATTATCAAAGAAAATTGTCCTGACATTCTAGAAATAGAGGGTAAAATAGAATTGGAAAAGCTCTACCAATCACTTCCTAAAAGATATCCCCAAATGAAAATTCCAGTGTCCCTAGATCTAAGAGAATATATTACAAGCAGCAACAGAAAGAAACAATTCAAGTTTCATAGAACCACAGACAGGAATACATAGGATTTAGCAGTTTCTACATTAAAGGATAAGAGGGCTTAGAATATAATATTCTGAAAGACAAAAGAACTAGGATTACAATCAAGAATCATGTACTCAGCAAAAATGTGTACAATTCTTCAGGGAGAAAATGGAAATTCAAAGGAATAGAAGACTTTCAAGCCTTCCTAATAAAAGACCAGACTGAATAGATAATTTGACTTTCAAATACAAGACATAAAAGGATAAACAGGAAAGGGAAATCCTAAGGGACTAAATAATATTAACTGTTTACACTCCTATAAAGGAGGATCATACTTATAACTCAAAAACTTTCTCATTAGGACAGTTAGGAATATATAAAATTAAGGGGTAAGAGAGTAATGTATTGGGAGAAAGGAAAGGGAAAAGTAGAAGGGAGTAAAGTATGTTACATATAACAGAAAAGAAAAAGCTTTTATAGTAAAGGGTAAGAGGGAAGAGGTGAGGAGGAGTGAGTGAACCTTATTTTAATCAATGACATACACACTCAATCTGTCTTACCCTATGTTACAGTAAGAGGGAAAAAAGGATAGGAAAAGTGGAGGTGAGAGAAGGGAGAGCAAATAGGAGCAGGGTGTAGTCAGAAGCAAAACACATTTGAGGATGGGTAAAATTAAAGGGAAAAGAACAGAATAAACCAGGAATGGGAGGAATAGGATGGAGGGAAATACAGTTAGTGGAGAAAGAGTTATCAAAATATTAAAAAAAGTTTACAGACTCCAAGTCAATAACTTCTCCAAGTCTAGGAGCCCATTAAAAGTATATCTATATCTTGGAATCAACATACACACACAGACACAGACACAGACACACACACACACATACATACATACACACACATCCCTTTATCACTTAGCTAGATGATATAACAGATGCAATGCTAGACTTGGACTCAAGAAGATCTGAGTATAAATTCAGGCATTTGCTAAGGGTATAGTCCCTGGGCAAATTATCTTACCTTTGTCTGTCTTGATTTCCTCATTTGTAAAATAGAAAATAGGTAGCACCTACTTTCTACAAGTTGTTGTAAGGATAAAATGTGATGATATTTATAAAGCACTTTGCAAAGCTTAAAGTGTTATATAAATGCTAGCATATTAAATGTATTGAGAAGAAATTTGGTCTTGGAATTATTAATTTGACTAGCCTTGGGTAAAGTCATAGAAATACTAAAGAAATAATAACATGACCAATCAAGGCTACTAAGTCAACAAAAATTCCAGGTTCAAATTTTAACTGTACCATTAAACATCTATATGACTTCGGATAAACTTCTCTTCATCTTGAAATCTTTTTAGCATAAAGAGTTTAGGATAAAAGCCAGAATTCTTTTTTTTCCCTGAAAAAAAATTTTTAATTATAGCTTTTTATTGACAGAAAATATGCATGGGTAAATTTTTCATCATTGTCCCTTACAATCACTTCTGTTCCAACTTTTCCCTTTCTTCCCTCTACTACCTCCCCTAGATGGCAGGCAGACTCATACTGTTAAACATGTTAAAGTATATTTTAAATACAGTATATGTGTACATATTTATACAATTTTCTTGTCGCACAAGAAAAATTGGATTTAGAAAGATAAAAATAAACTGGAAAGAAAAACAAAAATGCAAGCAGTCCACATTCATTTTCCAGTGTTCTTTCTCTGGGTGTAGCTGGTTCAGTTCATCACTGACCAATTGGAACTGAATTGGATCTTTTCATTGTCAAAGATATTCACTGCCATCAGAATTGATCCTCATATAGTATTGCTGTTGAAATGTATAATGATCTCCTGGTTCTGCTCATTTCACTGACCATCAGTTCATGTAAGTCTCTCCAAGCTTTTCTGTATTCATCTTGCTGGTCATTTCTTACAGAACAATAATATTCTATAACATTCATATACCACAATTTAACCAGCCATTCCCCAATTGATGGGCATCCAATCAATTTTCAGTTTTTAGGCACCACGAAAAGGGCTGCCACAAACACCTTGGCCCATACAGGTCCTTTCCCTTAAAAGCAAGAATTCTTAACCAGTAGGTTTGTGAATTTAAAAAATTGATAAACTATATTTTAATATAATCAATTTTCTTTGAAATCCTAATTATTTATTTCCATTGATATAATGACAGCTCATCCATAACTTATTGTATAAAAATGACCCTGTATAAAAATTGGATTGAGAGGTTTCCCAGGGTCACATAGCCAGTATTTGTAAAAGAGAGGTAGGACAAAAATGCTGGGAATAGATTTTTTTTCCTGACTGAAGAGGGAGATAGCTGTAGTTAAAGGGATTAAAGTCATATTCCATAGGTGTCAATGGGAGCCAGAAGGAATCCCTCACCTGGACTCCTTTCAGCCTTGTCTCATTCTTTCCCATAGCTAGTTTTATTGTGAAATGGAAAACGAATGTGCTCTGGCACTCCAGGGATCCAAGAAAAGCTATTGCTACTCTTTCCACTTGGATGCAGCTGCTAAAAAGGATGGCAAGGAATGGGGCAAGGTTACCAAAATTGAAAGAGTCCTCACCAAGGCAACATTGCCATTAAATACAGTAATTGATTTGACCAGGGCTATAAATGACCTTAATTACATAGAATAAAATTTGTTCTTAATCCTTGAGCTATCATTGACCCTGTTTCTATCTACCCAAATGGAAGCTTTTTTTTTTTTTTTGGCTGGGATCCAAGAGGACTTTAAGATAAAGTATAATCCTCTTTTCTGCTTTCAAGGCTCTTCATAACCTGCCTCTCCTGTCTTCCCAGTTTTTCTTATACTCTTCCTATTTCTCCTTTACCCTTCTTTGCCCATCTTATACAACATATTCCTTGATTCAATATACTTGACTCCTCAATGTTCCTAAGATTAAGACACATCTCTTGACTCTAAGCATTCTCACCTCCCTCCTGCCTGGATTGCTTTTTCCGCTTTATCTCTTCTTTCTGGTTTCTTTCAAGTTTTGTTACCTGCTCTATCTTTCTTTCCTTCTTTCTTTCTTTCTTGCTGAGGCAATTGGGGTTAAGTGACTTGCCCAGGCACACACAGCTAATAAGTGTTAAGTGTCTGAGGTCAAATTTGAACTCAGATCCTCTGGACTTCAGGGATGGTACTCTATCCACTGCGGCAGCTAGCTGCCTCCTTCCCCCCTCCATCTTTTACAGGAAGCCCTTCACTATCTCTTAACCCCAGTGCCTTCCCTCTATTGATTATTTCTATTTTGTACTGTATATAACTTGTTCAAACATGGCTATTTTCATGCCATCTCTCTCATTATTCTCTGAACTCTTTGGTAGCCTGCCTGTCTTTTACCTTTGTTTGTATCTCTGGTGCTTAGCATGATGCATGTCACACAGTAGGTGTTTAACAAATGTTTATTGATTAATTTTTATTGACCTACCAAAGACTCTATATATGAATGGAGTTGAATGCAAAGTAACCTATAGCACTGATGATCATAATTATAAAAATGTGCTCAGCAGCTCTGTCCACATAGTCTGTAAGTATACTTGAGCTAAGTAAAAAAGCACAAATTAATATCCAACTGAGAACTAGTTTTCTAGCTTTTAATATTCTCAAAAGAAAGTCTTAAGAACCTGACTTCCTCTAAAGTCAACTTAGTGGTCACTGTTCCATTTGACTTATCTTAGAAGAAACCCAAATTTGCATTAATAACAAATGAAGCTTCTATTTCCAGTTCTGTCACCATATTTGCTGGTGCCTCTTAGCAAGTCACTTAAGCTCCCTACGTCTGAATTTCCTTATTTACAAAATGAAAAGACTGGAAATATGATCTTTAAAATCTCTTCACATTTTCACTGTTAATGCTAACTTCAAAATTACTGACACTGAAATTAATCCCTTCAGTAAGGGCCTCTCTTTCTACTTGCAATGGGCAAGATTCTACATGTGGAATGTAACTGTAAATTTGGCATTTCTGGTTAATAATACATTAAATTTACATAATGTCCCCAAATTCTAGTGCAGTTTTAAGCTTTTAAAGTTTTTGCAATATCCTGCTATTTCATGACTTACCAAAGATAAAAAGAGCTCAAAACTGAATTAGAATATCATTCTGGATTCTATTTGGTCAATCTTGCAATGCTTTCAGTGATCTCAAACTGATCCCTAATTGATATTCCTTGAATTCTACATTCCATCTCTATTCTGCATGAGTTTTTGTGCATGATGCCATAAATCATCCTTTACGCTTAGCATGCATTTATTTCTTCCTTTCTTTGGCTCTACATCTCATAATCTTCTCTTTTAAAAAAAAATCAGTTCAGGTTTGGCCTTTTCCTTGAAGCAGTTACTGATTTCTCCTTCCTTCTCCCTAGACTTATATATGTATAATGGAGATAAGCAGGACAACCTTGCCTGATGTACTCTGCTGATGGAACACAAATGAGCTTCTCTGGAAATTTTTATGGACACATATATTTAATGCTAAAGAACTTAGGGATAATGACAATTTCTTGGTTGGTTGGTTCCTGGGATGGAAAGAGGGGGAAGAAGTTGTATCAAAGAACTGATCACTGAATGAGGTGGGGGAGGGCTTCCCATTCTTTTGATTTTTGAGGGGAAAAACTCTTTTCTCTTCTTTCTCTCTTTTGAAACATTTGGTTTTGCTCTCTCCTGGACTTCTCATGAAGTGGCCTACATTGCCAGTTACCCTATAATAGATGATCCGTACAACTACAATTATTCTTATAGAAAAATGTGATATGTATAGGGATATGGATAGGGATAGGGATATGGACTTTAAGGGTTTTGTTCAGAGAGTGAAATTTTTATTCAATAATCCCACAAAGTATTTCATGCTTTACTGTCATAAGTATTGATACTTATATAAATCTTGTAGGAGAACATAAGAGGAGATACAGGTTATTCTTTAATGGTTTAAGTCTTTGTCAATATGTGTTTATAAGTTTTTGTATGTTGATATCATTTCTTTGTGGTAGAAGAAATAAATAGTTATCTTATACCCTATCTACTCTGTGCATTTAATAATTTTGTAGAAGGGATTCTGATAATGCCTTCAGGGAGAACCTAGTCTATGGCTATACCTAAGCCTTAGGTGATTTTCCTCAACTCTCTGGAGTAGGGCTGAGAAATTTAGAGAGTCAGCGTCAGTAAGAAAAAAGCCAGCTTTTCATAGGACTGAATCTAACTTATGAGCTGAGAATTGGGGCCCCTCAGTAGGCCTCTGTTACAAATGTACATATTGTGAAAAGTAGTTTGTTGCAGCAGTAGAATGCTTGACTTGCAATCATAAAACCTCAAGCAACTCTTAATATATCAAATAAGTTAAAGATAGGCTTTCATATCTCCTGGTGGAGAGATTTCCAACATCAAAGAAATCAAAGATCTTTGATGTACTAATGTACATGTCAAATACTCTAGTAGGATGAAAATTCTTTGAGAATAGGGGCTATTTCATTTTTGGCTTTGTATTTTTGGTGCCTCATATAGTTTCTGGATGGAAGCATTCAACAGACATCAACTGAATTGAATGAGACCTATTACAAAAGTGCATTTTACTGTCAAAATGTTTCCAATGGCATTATTGTGAATCAATATTAGAATTAAAATTCTAGATGAATCAAAGGGTAATGAAGGGCTTGAAGTTGATAGGTAATAATAAACTGCTCATGGGAAGCAGAATAAAAGATAATATGTGACTATATATATACATATTATATATATAGTCATTAAAAAAAGGGTGAGCACATTATATACCTAGAGTGAGTGATAACAGATGGAGCAAACATCGCTATATCCAGAAGGTTTTCAGTGTTTTGGGCAGCTACTTTACAGAGAATTTATGGGATGACACAAACAAAATTTCTAATGGATAAGGAAGTGTAGAATATGTGCTAGTGAAGGTTAACATTCATCGGATCTTTTGAAAAACTCACATTTAAATTTTCAGAGTCCTTTTTTACTATGTTCCTATGAAGTTTATAAATTAAATATACAAATGAAGAAACAGATGATCAGAGTAGCTAATGCTTAGCCAAGATCATAGAAGTAGTAAATGTTTTAGCTAGGACTTAAACCCCACTTTCCTCATTTCTAAATCCAATGCTATTGTTACTATGTTGCACTATCTCATGAAAAAAAGATTCAATAAAAAGAGAGTTGCATTATTCTTATCACAGGCTACCTAGAACTATATTAAGATAGTCATAAACCTTTATCAAAGTGTATCCCAATGAAACTCTTCCTGTTTCTTTCCTTGGTGGTGGTGGTGAGGTAGTCTCTAAGTAAACTCTCCAATGCTGATGTGGCCTTTGAAATTGTAATTTGTGCACAACTGGAATGGCCAAGAAGGCCATGTTCTAAGCAGACAGCTGATGATAATTATTTAAAGGTTATTAAACCTTGAAATACAAAGTTACTTGAAATTTCTTTTTAAAAATTGAGGTATACAGATTTAGAAACCATTACTTTTGCTACTCTTTTAATTTTTTAAATTAATTTTTATTTACATATTTTTCAGGCAACTGGGATTAAGTGATTTGCCCAGGGTCACACAGCTAGACATTATGAAATGTCTGAGGCTGAATTTGAGTTCAGGTCCTCCTGACTCCAAGGCTGGAGTTTTATCCATTGTACTATCTAGCTGCCCTTAAACTCTTGTATAGTTGGAGATACTTAACCCCAAAGAGGGAAGATATCTAAAGTCATATAGCACATCAGGGTAAGATTCAACATTTAAATCTAGGTCTCTAAGTACTCTTTCTCTTATATCATAGCAATTCCTATTTGGGTAGCAGTTTATGTATTTTGACAATGTCAGGTTCGAGTTACATAAATGGCCTAAAGTGTTTGGAGTTTGACAGGGTTTTCATTATTTGCAAAGAAGCAGATTTCCTCATATAAGCTGTCACTTAATATACTATTATCACTTGATTCTCTTGTAGTGATAAGGGTTAGCTTGTTTTATTTGGTCACAGAAGGAAGAAATAGGATTAATGGGAAGAAGCTATAGGGAAAATGCTTTCAGCTCAACATAAGAAATTCCTATGATATCGGGATAAGTTATATCAGAATATTTTCAGTTCCTAGTATTCTTCAAGAGAGGTTAGGGATTCAAGATGCAGAATGAGACTGTTTTTAGACAGAGTTAATGTGGGAATTTGTCATTATACATATTTGTTAAAAGGATTATGTTTTTCTTTATTTTCAAAGGAGGGGTTGAAAGAAAATAAATACTTGTTGTCTCCAAAGTAAAAGAAATCCATTTAAAAAAAGAAGATCCTATAAATCTACTCATTAAGGATGTAGCAGGAGGATTTCTGTATTAGGCAGGAGGTGGGACTTGGCCTTTGAAATTTGCTCTATCTCTGCAATTTTGTGATTCTAGGAGAAATGGTCTTAATAGCACTGGAATGGAATCCATCTCAGCATGTTACTGGGATAGTAGTGGTAGTGAGGGAAAGAAAATGGATTCGGGGAAAGAATACTCTTCCTGTGGCAGAGAAATCTAGAAATAAAATGTTTTCCTTCCTGATATAGTGTTTCAGCTGGTTGAGGTAGTGCTCTCTTTAAGTCTGGATTCCTTTGAGAGCAACCATCTCTGTATCCTTTGCGAAGCAAAGAGAGCATTCTTGTCACCTCCAAAAGGAATTCCTTCTGCTCTGTGAAGTCTTTTTGTGGTGTCTTCTCAGGTTATAACAACTTGATATATGTGTCCTGACTATCACCCAGGAGCCAGGGAAGATACATACCACGTGAAAAAGGAGAGTGAAGGAAGGATGAATATTATAGCAGAAAAAGAGGCACTTATGGGAACAAAGGGATAGAGTACAGGGAGACCAAAGAGGGGCAAGAGAACTGGAAACATACTTGATGAAGGAAAGAAAAAATGATAATGGGCATGTGTGGAGGTAGGAATAGGGAGGGGAGAGAATAGAATCACAGAATACTGAATTTCAGAGTTGAAAGGAATGCCATAAATCATATCCAATAACTACCCAGCAGTAATTCCCTCTACAGCAGACACAACAGGTGAGCACTTAGACTCTATCCATCCATCTATTCATTCATTCAACAAACATATTAAACAGAAAAGATATTATTATGAAGCATACAGTACAAGTCATCTCACTAGACGAAATAGATGAGGAAGCACCTATACTACTATACGAGGTATGGGGTAGGTAGTAGGTAAGAAGAAGGATAAAGGTTTAAATAAATAGTTCCTGTCCTTTCAAGAGTTTAAACAAATGATTATAAAACACAATCTGAAAAAAATCTATTACATGGTTACAAAGCAAAGTTTAGAAGGAAGGATTGTTACAGAGTATCAGGATCACCAGGCTTCAGGGGAAAAGTGACATCTGAGTTGGATTTGAAAAGATCCACCTTTTCTAGTTGTTATACAAATAAAATAGGTGAAAAAGAGAAGGGACTATATCCCAAATATAAGGGGCAGGCCTTGTTTTTTCTTAGTAAGTTTCAACTTACTAGTTTCATTCTATTATTCTAGCTTGTGCACTTTTTGGATCATAATTTTGTTAGCTAAAGTATTAGATATCTCTCCCAAATTCATATTGTCTGAAAAATGTGACAAGTGTGACATCTCTGCTTTCCTTGAAGTCACTGAAGACAATGTTCAATTGCACATGAATATAGAAAGACAGCATTTATATGATGCTTTAAGGTTTGCAAAAAACTATGCAGTTATTGTCTCTTTTGATACTTTGTGAGCTAGGTGCAGATAAGGAAACAGGCTGAGTGAAGTTAAGTGAGTTTCATTGCTAGTAAGAGTTTGTGGCAATATTTGAATTCATGTCTTTCTGATTCCAAGCCCAAAGTTCTTAAGCACTGTACTGTCCAGATTCAGGAGGCACTCAACTAGAGACTTTTCCTTAGCATCAGTTCAATAGTCAGCACACACTGGTCTGGTTTTTCAATTAATTACTAATTATCAATTTCATATAATTTCATCTCATTCATAAGAGGGGCATGAGAAACTGTTAAATGTTTGCTAAAATCTAATATGTCTACAAGAAAGAAAATAATAAGCATTTATTAAGAACTTAGGCACTTACAAATATTAAATTCTTTACAAATATTATCTCATTTGATTCTTACAACTTTGGGGTATATGTATTATGATTATTTCCATTTCACAATAGAGGAAACCATTGCAAATAAAACCACAGCTAAGAAGTATCTGTGGTTGGTTTTGAATTCAGAGCTTTCTGATGACAGACACAACCCTCTATCCACTGGAATATTTAGTTGCCCCAAATAGGAATAATAAAGGAATTTCTATAATATTCCTCTAATCTTTAAGATTAGCAACACAATCAAAACAAAAAAAAGAAATGAAATTTTTCTGATGTATTTTATTTTTGATGAATCAACTTTTTCTGAATAATAGTAATGACCATTTTCCTTTCTAACTGCTCAGAAACATTCCTTTCATAAGACATTTAGGAATTTTGCCAGGATTCAAAGTGAATCCTAAAATTTGAGAATTTACCTTTGTCTTTCTTAAAAAATAGAAACACATTCCATCTCCTGCTCTTCAAGATTTCTAAAAGATTCCTAAGGTTAGTTCTCCAAACATAATCACAAAATTAAATCAATAGAATGAGCTAGTTAGTTTAGGCCAATAACTTGAACTGCTTTTAAGAAATTAGGTATTCTATTACTTTGTCTTCTGGATTATTATGATTTAGTCTGGTTTTCCATTTCCTTGTAACTGCTTCTGTTATTTATACCTTTCCTAGTCTAAAGAGTCCTTTCATTGGTAGAAAAAAATAGAAGCAAAAAAGAAGAAATGTGAATAGTTCTATTTTTTTCTCCTTCCATTATCATTGGTCTATCCTCTCTAAACAATGAACATTTTCTTTGATCTTTTTCTTAGCCCCAACAAAAGTATTTAAAAAAAAAACCCTTTTTGGCTGAACTTAGCATCTATAACCACAACAGTAGCAATACCAATGGAATACTAAGGTTTGCAGAGCTCTTCACAAATATTTCTCCCAACAATCCTGAGAGGTAAATGCTATTTTCTAAAATAATATTTTACACTAAAGAAAACTAAGGCAAGCCAGAGATGGAGTGACTTGTCAAGGATTATATACCTAGTAAATGTCTGAGGATGGATTTGAATCCTGGTTTTCTTTATTATAGATCCAGCATTTTATCTACTGTACCTCTTCATTGCCTTTGTTTATTCCAGGCATTAAAATTTCTGAAAATATTTTTTACAAGACCATTCTATTCATACTATTACATGTTCTTGGCTGCATCTTCTGGCATTTAAAAATCTGAGATGAACCAAAGGCGGAGGCAAGATGGCAGAGATGACACACGTTTCTCTCTGACCTTCTTTACAACCCTTATACTAATTACAAAATCCAACCTCTGAATTAGCTCTGGACTGGCAGAACTCACAAATATTGAGAGTGCAACAAATTATTAGCAGAAGATAATTGAAGATCTCCAAAAGAGGTCTGTTTCAATTGGAAAGGGGAAGGAGGCAGCCAGCATAACAGCTGAGTACAAGCGCCAGCATAAACAGCACAGAGCCTTGGGGCATTGCTGACTCCAAGTGGCAGAGAATCTCCATGGGGAGGAATCTACAGGAACATACAGCAATGTTGGCCACTCTGTCTAGGTTGCAAGCTAGTAGATCAGCAAAGAAGTTATAAACATCCAACACAAACACAAAAGATCAATAATGAACCCCAAAACACCAGAATCTCAGGGGACCTGGCCATGCCCACCCAGCACCAGGAGTAAATCAGCAGTGCAGCTGTGGTAGCTTGGAAAACCTCTCCCACCTAAAGGCAGATCTTAACTTAACAAAATGAGTAAAAAAGTCAAGAGGACTAACAATTGATAGCTTTTATGGAGAAAGAGAAGAACAGATTTCAAACCCTGAGGAGACTAAAGGCAGATTGTCTCCAGATGAAGCCCCAAAAGGTGATATATAGGGATCAGGTCCCCATAACACAAGGCTCTCCTAGAAGAAATTAAAAAGGATCTTAAAATTGAACTAGAAGAAAAAAAGAGGAATTGAAATGAAAACTGTGCAAGAGGGTTTGGAAAAGGCAACACAAAATAGACTTAGTGAAATGGAAAAAAACATATAACTCATTAAAAGATAGATTTGATAAAAAGAAAAAAGACAGCAACTCCCAGAAAAACAGAGTTTGTGAAACAGAAAAAGAAAATAACTCCTTAAAAACAGAATTTGTGAAACAGAAAAAAGAAAATAACTTCTTAAAAATCTGACACGGATGAGTTTGAAGTGCACCCACATTCATCTCTCACTTTTTCTTCTTCAGAAACATTTGTGTTTATACTGATAGAATTTTGTTCTTAAGGATCTCCTACATTTCTTGAACTGACTTGTGCAAAATTTAAGGCCATAGAATTCAGTTTACTCTTTTCCTGAATTTTTATTAATATATCTTTACTTCAAATTTGTTACTGACTTCTCTTATCTACCATAAGATTTACACAGAGTGATCACTTTTCTCTAACAATTTTTTCACTGTGTCCTAAATAGTAGTTCCCCTTCATGCTTTCTGTACATTTTGAAAAATGGAATTAACATTAATGATTTATTATCAAAGAAAGGTCCAAGAGATGCCTAGAAAGCAGAAATTCACAATCAATACTATTTCATGCTGTCATGCCAGTTTCTGGAATTTACCATCTATATCCTTTTAGTGGACAGAGATAGTTTTTAATTTACTCTTCATCATAATATATTTATTATGTCTAACTTCATTATTGCCCACCCAAATATTCTCCACCATGTTTTCTTCATTTTAATTATTGGTTTTCTCTGCAAGATTTTACATTCTTGATATTCCTTTTTGTTATATTGCTTGCCACACATTGGGCATGGAAGCCAATTAATGAAGTAGCATGTATTTAGAAAAATAAAATTCTATTAAAATTAACATACACATGCTGTAATAACACACTAAATGATGACATTCCCAAAAGATGGAAGCATGGTTTATAATTGCTTTGTATCTGGCACAGTACCAAAGGCAGTGCTTGGTTGTAAAGTAAGCACTTAATAGAGGGTGATATGGTGGAAAGAGCACACACTGATATTAGGAGGCCTGGCTTTGATGCTTGGCTGCAACATTTCCTATTATGGGATTGGGGTAACTAACTTAATTTCTCTTTCAATTTTTTGATCTGTAATGATATATCTTCTTCATGAGGTTGTTGTGAAGAATATACTTTATAACATGTAAAGTATTGTAGAAATGTGAACTGTCAGACTGAAGGCAATTGGCCCACCTAACACCCTCCTTGCATTTGCACACCATCTGGACTTCTAGATATCATATTTCAAGAAGGACAATGACAATCTGGTGTGAAACCAGAGGAAGGTTGACTAGGGTGGTGATGGTGTTTAGCTGTGATGGACTGTGACTTCATTTGGGTTTTTCTTGGCAGAGAACATGAAGTGGTTTGCCATTTCTTTCTCCAACACATTTACAAATAAGGAAACTGAGGCTAACAGAGTTAAGTGACTTGTCCATGTTCACATAACTAGTAAGAGTCTAAGACCAGATTTGAACTCAGGAAGATGAGTCTTTTGGACTCCAAGACTGGCACTCTATAGACTGCTCCATCTAGCTGCCCCTAACTGCTTAGATAATGAGGGGGCCAGAAATGTCATGTCATACAAGAATGAGAAGATTAAAAGTACTGATTTGTCTTCATTGTTGTTTCTCATATGAATGCTAGTTGTTTCTCATGTGAATTTGGTTCAGTTATGTAAGTTAAGTCTTACTTTTCTTACTTGTAAAATGAAGATGTTAAATTTCTTGATCTTTTATTTTTCTTCTTGTTCTAAATCCTATGATCAATGTTTTAAATCATCTGAAAGTGTGTCACAAGACAGATGGAATAGACAATCTGTGTGGCAAAATTCAATCAGAACTCTTTGTTTTTTTTTTTGACATTTGATGATAAGCTCACATTTTCATAACGGCTTAAGTTTTTCCAAAGCATTTGTGTCAAAACAACCTTGTAAAGTTGGTAATTGAAAGCATTGCTGTTGACATTTTATAGGGGAGAAAATTAAGCTCAGAGAGGTTAAGTACATTGCCTAAAGTTACAGAACAGGTAAGTCATAGAACCAAGATTCAAACACAGGTCTTCAGATGTTAGGGCCCCTTGTGATCTTCTTTGTAGCAGTGAAAATTAGAAGGGTGAAGCTGAGAGTAGAGTGGATTAATTGTGATATGTAGGAGAGGATAGATTCCACTGTATATGTTAAAAAATAAAAATTTCATGGCTTTATTCTGGCATGCCAAATAAATTCTAGTTTTTAGTTGAAATATAATGAATATTGGAAAACCTGGATAGCCCCTATCTCCAAACCAAGAAGAAAAGGAAGAAAAAACTCATGAAATCTTTTGCTTTTTCTTCATTACTTTTAGACTTTAATCTGATCAAGCATCCTTAAGGAATAACAATAGCAAAATCTTATAGGCTCAATTGGTTCTGACATTCTGCATTTGCTAATGACTTGCTGACCTAGGGGGCACCTGCATTGTATAGTAGATTGCATGCTAGGCTTGGAGTCAAGAAGACTGATTTTCCCAAGTTCATATCTGGCCTCTGCCACTTAACCCTGTTTGCTTTAGTATTTCATCTGTAAAATGAACTGAAAAAGGAAATGTCAAACTACTCCAGTATCTTTGCCAAGAAAAGCCCGCATAAGGGTCACCAAAAGTTGGACATGACTGCAGTGACTCAACAATAATAAATATTGATTTAAAATTTCCTCTTTGGACATGTCTCAGATTTGTTGATTCCTCCCTGATTTTTCATTCTCAATATCTTATCTTTATCTTTTCTCAAGAAGAGCTTTAGTTTTTGGAATCTTCTTACTCCTCTGAATTGGTAATAAGTTTCCTTCCCTGCTCTACATCTTAATTGATTCGAAAGATAGCTAAACTAGAAAAGATTGGCATATATAGGTTGTGATGTATGTGTGTTTATGTGTGTGTGTAGGTACATACACATGCATGTATATGATCACATTCATTCTGTTGATTGACTCAGAGGACAGAATCAGAATCAATGAGAAGTTATAAAGAGAGAAATTTTAGGGGCAGCTAGATGACACAAAGGATAAAGCACTGGTCTTGAAGTCAGGAGGATGTGAGTGCAAAACACTTCCTAGCTGTGTGACCCTAAGCAGGTCATTAACCCCTACTGACTCATATCCTAAAATAAACAAGCAAAAAAGAGATATATTTTGGTTCATAATGAGAAAGAACTTTATAGACATAAATTGTCCAGTGGAATGCATTGCTTTGAATGGTAATGAGTTCCCTGTCTTTGGAAACATTCAAATAGAATTTGGAAGATCACTTGATGCCATCAAGGATTTTCTTACTTCTGGTAGGGGTTCCAAGTTTTCTCCTAATTACAGCATTCTACATTTTAAAGTCCCTTCAGTTCTGAAATTCTATGTCCTAAAATCCTTGCCAACCATGTCAATCTATGTTCTAAAACTCCATCAGTCAGAACAATGTTTGTCACCAGATTGTGTTCCTGTAAGTAGGTTGTTGTCCAAGATTCTGAGGCTGTCATTTAGAAATAATGGTACAAAGTGGAAAATGATAATTCTGTAATTTCTCTCCTTTTCCAACTTTGAAAATAAATCTTTCCCACATATCCCTAAGGAAAAACTCTCTCACAACAACTCAATAATAAATACTCCGAAGAATGTGGTCTGTAACATATAACACCAGGATAATTATGTGGTCTACATTTTTTTCTTTGCAATTTATAAATTATATTATTTTTCTAAAAGTGAAGGAAAACACACCAGCAATCATGCTTCAAACTGAATTAATTAGTCATTTGAAGCCTAATTATCAACTAATCTATTTAAGCATATATGAATTCTGTGTTTAAATACTATTTGTAATTTACATCCCATTAGTTCGAAGTTTCATGAATAGCTGTAAGGAGAAAAGCAATTGCAGTATTAAATGGAGACAGAATGAACTACCTTGGTAACAAGAGAAACTCTGGGGCAGTAGTGGCCCACACAGTAGAATGTAAACCAACCTCTATTCACTAGTTCTTAGGAAACTGCTTAGTGATCATTTAGTGCTGTTTGAGGTACAACTCCAGGATGCTACAGGAGGAAATTAAGTGGTCACCTTTGAGATTTGATTTCAGGAGATTTCTAACCCTAAAGTTTCACTTCTATAGACCTGTTATTTGGATTAAAATTCTATCATTAGAGATTTATTTCCTTGAGGTAAGATGTGTAATTCCCAGGAGGTCCCAGTTATTTAAAATCCAAGCATTCTCAATATCAGTAAGAGCTGACATTTCTATATGCTTTCCTACTATATTTTTCCTTTCCCTCCTATGTAAAACACATATTCCTCCTAACAATTTTGAAAAGTAGACAGCATAACAATTTTTAAAAATCCATTTCACCTTTGAGAAAAGAGAGAGAGTGGTTAAGTGACGGGCCCAAATTTACACAGTTAGTTAGTGACTGAACTGGAAAAAACAACAAATAGAGGTGAAAGAAATATCATACTTGTGGGTTAGAAGACCTGGGCCCAAGTTGGGGGCTATTGCAAGGGAAGTATTTTGAAAATATTATGTATTAGTTACATCCATCATAACTGTTACATACATTCAGGAAATTTTAGTCAAGGAGTGCTCCATCAAGGGGCAGACCACCAACCATTTCTACAATCCTGGACTGATACAATTAGTGGCAAGTTCCTGGACTCATCTCCAAGAGGAATACAGAGAGATACAGACTTACACCTCCTATCCCCAGGTATCCAGTGTAATTGACTCTAAGGAAACCCAGAAAAGATTTACTTAAGAATCAAAAGCCAGGATATCATCATAATCATTTGGTACTGGTTAGGAAATAAAATAACTGATCAGTGGAATAGGTTAAGGTCACAGGACAAAGTATGACTATAATAATCTAGTGTTTGACAAACCCCAAAACCCCAGCTTTTGGGATAAGAACTCACTATTTGACAAAAACTGCTGGAAAATTAGAAAGCAGAAAGTAGGCATTGATCCACACCTAACACTGTATACTAAAATAAGGTCAAAATGTCATGATTTAGACATAGTGATATTATAAGCAAATTAGGAGAACAAAGGACAATTTATCTCTCAGATCTGTGGAGAAGGAAGAAATTTGCGGCCAAAAAAGAAGTAGAGTTCATTATTGAACACAAAATCGATAATTTTGATTATGTTAAGTTAAAAAGTTTTTGTACAAACAAGACTAATGAAGACAAAATTAGAAGGGAAGAAACATTATATATATATATATAAACTGGGAAAACATTTTTACATTCAAAGGTTCTGATAAAGGCCTCATTTTAAAAATATATAGAGAATTGAATCAAATTTATAAGAATTCAAGCCATTCCCCAGTTGATAAATGGTCAAAGGATATGAACAGATGATTTTCAGATGAAGAAATTGAAACCATTTCTAGTCATATGAAAAAGTGCACTAAATCACGATCAGAGAAATGAAAATTAAGACTACTCTGAGGTACCACTATATACCTCTCGGATTGGCTAAGATGACAGGAAAATATAATGATAAATGTTAGAGAGCATGTGGGAATACTGGGACACTGATACATTGTTGGTGAAATTGTGAATGGATCCAACCATTCTGGAGAGCAATTTGAAACTATGTCCAAAGGGCTATCAAAATGTGCATACCCTTTGATCCAACAGAATCTCTACTGGACTTATATGCCAAAGAGATTTTAAAGGAGGGAAAGGGACCCACATGTGTAAAAATGTTTGTGGCAGCCCTTTTTGTAGTGGCAAGAAACTGGAAACTGAATGGATGCCCATCAATTAGAGAATGGCTGAATAAGTTATGGTATACGAATGTTATGGAATATTATTGTTCCATAAGAAATAATGAGCAGCATGATTTCAGAGAGACCCGGAGAGACTCATGTGAACTGATACAAAATGAAATGAGCAGAACTAGGAGATCATTGTACATGACAACAAAAAGATTATATGATGATCAATTATGATGGACATGCTTCTTTGCAACAATGAGATAACTCCAGGTCAGTTCCAATGATCTTGTGATGAAGAGAGTCAACCCCAAGAGAGACCTGTGGAAACTAAGTGTGGATTACAATATTGCATTTTCACTCTTCTTGTTTGCTTGAATTTTATTTTCTTTCTCATTTTTTCCTTTTTGATCTGATATTTTTTGTGCAGCAAGATAATTATGTAAATTTCTAAGTATATATTGTATTTAACATTTTTTTTCACCACATTTAAAATATATTGGATTGTTTGCTGTCTTGGAGAGGAGCTGGGAGAAAGGGGAGAAAAAATTGGAAAACAAGATTTTGCAAGGGTCAATGTTGAAAAATTGTCCATGCATATGTTTTAAAAATAAAAAAAGTTTTAATAAAGAAAAACAAAACACATCATAACATCAGCTACTTCTGTATACTGAGAAAACCATCACCCCTTTCTCTCTTGGGATTAAACCTCTAAAATTCAATATTCATTGTGCTGCTGCAGAGTGAGGGGCTGATTCTTAATGAGCATTAGCCCTCCCTGTTCATTTCTTGTTACAGATGCTGTAACGTTGCTTATAGGCTTATCTGTTGCTGTAAATGTTAAGTTCCACACACTGGTGTACTACCTGCTGCATATCTCTCAGGGATATGCTGATAAATGTTTAACAATTGGCTTTCCAAAAAAGAAAAAAAAAGTCATGCAAGGCACTTTAAAGTTAAATAAGCATTATTCATCTTTCCTCCACTTTCTTTCCTAAAATTTAGGAAATTTTCCTAAATTTAGACAATAACAAAAAAAAAATCAAGCCCTGATTTGTATCATTTGCTGAATTCTGAAGTGTAAATGCTCATGTTGAAAATTTATCAGGGTGGATGGTGCAGGGGATAGAATGCTAGCCAGAGTAAGGAAGACCTGAATTTAGAACCAGCCTCAGATACTTAAAACTTACTGTTGTGTGAATCTGGGCAAATCATTTAACCCCAATTGCTTTGCCACCCCCCCCCCCCAAAAAAAAAAATATTAAGTGTGTCTCAGGAGCTGGTTTGAGCTGACTGGCTCTAACCTACTATCCACATCCAAATTTGAGATGCTCTTGATGAGATAGCATTGGATAGTTTAGTGCTCCTTAGGAAGCTACTCTCAGAGTTCCATAACCTCTGATTGCTAAGGTTTCATACCCTGAGACACAAGAAGGAAAATTCTCAGATGATTCTGTCAAAATGCAGGCTTTCCAAACAATGAGATGTCTGTTTGTTGTTGCTAAATCCTGTGTTCTCTGTGCTCAAGGCTCTGGGAAGCTCTGTTAGTTACATGGTCCAGGACACAATACTTTCCCAGGGACACATAACACAATCCATGGAATGTAAACCAAGACAAAGAAGAAAAATCAGTCGCATTGCTCTACCCTGACAAAGTTCCACTTGACTCTCTTTCTTTTTCCTCTAAGGAAATCATCTCTGCTACAAGAATATAATGGGAACCAGCAAATAAACCTTGATTTTCTTCATTTTATTTGCTGACTTCAGGCAATGCTGGTATGGGAGAGATAGTGCTCTTCTCAGGGGCTATAAGCCACAGCTGTGGCGTTTTCCACCTCATGGCCCATTGATTTTAGTTTTCTTACTGATTATAATTGATTAGTGATTTCTATCCAGTTCTTACTAGGGTTTGTTACCAAAGTGGAAAAATGGGCTGTTTTTGTAAGAAATTGGCCTGGGTTGAGACCCTACTAAGGGTCTCAACTTCCCAAAGGCATCAGATCATTGGCTGAAATTTCCTAAGCAACCACTACTATCCTGACTCTGGGATTCTGTTGTACTTGACCCTTATTTGCCTGTCTTTTCTCTGTTATCATAGCCATCCTTCTTTTTCACTTCAAATCAATAAGCTCTTATTAAATCTTTACTCAACAACAACATGTATCAGGCACAGAGCTAAGCACAAATATTATCTTATTTCATCTCTTCTGATATGTTTGTGGCTATTAATCAATCAATAAACAATTATTAAGAGGCTAGTAAGTGTAAAAGGCAAAAGATAGTCCCTAACTTCAGGGAGCTTACAACTTAATTGAGGGTGTGTGACATATAAACACACATATACAAAGTAAGCTATGTGGAATGAATAGAAAATAATACAGGAAAGGCACTGAAATTAGGAAGAGTTAGGGAAGGTTTCCTGTAGAAAGTGGGATTTTAGTTGGGGCTTGAAGGAAACCATGGAGGCCAATAGTCAGAATGGAAGAAGGTGAGCATTTCATGTCTGTGGGACTACTAGAATAAAGCCTTGAGGTGAGAGATAAAGTGTCCTCTTTGTGAAATAGCTAGGAGGTTATGTCCCTGGATCAAAGAGTATGGTAGCAGGGAATGAGGTGTAAGAAAGCTACAAAGTTTAGTTTATGAAGGAATTTGAATGCCAATTGGAACATTTTATATTTATTTTATAACATACATTATAATAATCAATTATTATAGTATTAATAATTATATATATTTACTACATATTATATTTCTATTTGAACCTGGATGAAATAGAAAGTTATTGGAATTTATTGTGGAGAAGGAGAGCTGCACTTTAGGAAAATGACTTTGTTGGCTGAGTGGAGGATGGACTGGAGTGGGAAGAAACTTGAGGCAGATACACCCAACAAGCATGCTATTACAATAGTCCAGGTGTGGGGTGATGTGAGCCTGCACTAGAGTGGTGGCAGTATCCAAGGTGAAAGAGACATATTTGAGAGATGTTTCAAAGATGAAGCTGACAATCCTAAGCAACAGCTTGGATATAGGGGATGAAAAATAGTGAAGAGTCCAAGATTACTTCTAGCTTGTGAACCCAAGGGACTGAGAGGATGGTGTTGCCCTCTACATCAACAGAGAAAGTAGGAAGGGAGGGGTAAGTTTAGGGGGAAACATAAGGAATTCTGTTTTGGACATTTCAACTTTAAGATGCCTATTTGACATCCAATTCAAGATATCTGAAAGTCAAGTAAAGATGGGAGGTCAGCAGAATGTCTGGGATAAGTAGATATATTTGAGAATCATCAGCATAGAGATTGTAATTAAATCTATAGAAGCTGAAGAGATCATCAAATGAAGTAATATAGAAGGAGAAGAGAAGATGATCTGGTACAGGATTGGAGTCTGGAACTGAGATGGTTAATGAACACCCCCAGCTCACTCTTTTGGAGAAAGATTTGGGAAACAAAAGCTGCATTTGTAAGGTTGCTTGTCACATCCTTCTCAAAGGCTATTGTTTGTTTAAAGGGCCCACAGAGTAGGACCACAATCAGAGATGGTACTGAAAAGGAAGGGAATTGCAATTCATTTAGACACACAGAAAGAAGACAAGTCACTTATGGTATATATAACCCAAAGGTTTCCAACTTACCAGGTTTGCCAGGATGTAGTGGTAGCCAATGCCATTCTTTTCCATTTTTATGATCTGTGATAGTAACAAAACAGAAACAGGTCAGAAAAAGCCAGCATTTTTGTATGACAATTATCCTGACTCAATACGGTTATTTTTCCTACCACTTTAGGCAACAGTGGCTTTGCCTTATATGAATTCTCTTTTTTTTGAATTCTACAGTACTTATTGCCTACATTACCTCTTTAGCACCTAGAACAGACCTTCCACCTCTTGTATTTTTAGTTAACTTTAATCACATTATTTTTTTTTCTTCCAAGATCCTAGAAGGCAAGGTCTGTGTCTTAATTCATTTTTCTATCTCTAGGATCCTCTGAACCTATTTAAATCCTATCTTTCAAGACTAGGCTTAGGTGCTTTCTTTAATTCCCTTCTTTTCTTTTCTCTTTCCTTCCCTATTCTCTCCTTTTCCCCCCTGTCTCTGTCTGTTTCTGTCTCTCTCTGTGTGTCTCCGACTGTTTGTCTCTTTGTGTATATGTGTGTGTGTGTGTGTGTGTGTGTGTGTGTGTGTGTGTGTGTCTCCCTCTCAATTTCCCTATCTTATCCAGGGTGGAAGTGTAGTCCCTACTCATAGGTTTGATTCTTCTATTAATCAGCATGGATGCTATGGCCTGCATTGTTACTGATATGAGTCAATTTTACCTACTTAGGCAGCCTCCTAGCTCTGCAGTCCTTGGGGCTTACTACATTGGTGCTAGACTTAATCTGCATGCTTGAATGGGTTCGTAACTAGCTCGGATTGCCTGAGCTCAAACAGTTCACCAGACAGCTTCCTTAGAAGCAGGGATAACAGGTATGCTACACCATGTCTGTCTTATTTCTTTTTTTCCAATTACTATTTGCTTTATTTGCACATCCACCCTCCATCCATCCATCCCTATATTTAATCTCAGAATCTCAGATTTGGGAAGAACCTTGGAGAATTTTCATTCTATTATTTTTTCCTGAAGCACCATGCTTGACAACGTGCTCAGTTTTGCTTGTAACTTCAAATCTGGAAGATGGAAAAATAAGTCAGGAAAGGCTGCCTGGGAAAGGAGGCACTTATATTTGGCCTTGAATGGTAGGTAACATTTGAACACGTACAGCTGGCAGGAAGAACACTTCAGAATTAAAGGCTTAAAGAGAAAAGGCACAAACAGAAAACAAAATGACAGTGAGAGTTGAAGAGAACGAGTTAGATCATTTTTTGGGCCTGATTGTTCACTGCTGCTGTCTAGGCCCTGATCTTCCAAAAGGACGGTGGTAGAGAAATGTAGAATGACGTAGATATCTCTGGCATATGGTGCCCAGGATTAGAAGCCTCCTTCACTATAAAAAACCCTCTGTCTCCTGGCCCAATCAACCGAGGGGGCTCCACTAGGAGAACCCATTGATAGAGACATTTTCACACCAGCTTTCCAATTTGGGGTTTGCAGTTAATTTAATCTACATGCAGCTCCATCCTTTGTACTTTTCCTGTATTATGGCATGCCAATTACTTTCTGTTACCCTAACCCCTGTGAATATGAGTCACCCACTGCTTAAACAAAAGCTCCTTTCTCCTTCTCACCTTTGCTCTTATTTTCATCCCAGCCTATTTGAATTCTCCAACATCCTTTACCCTTCTTTTCCCTCCATTTCCCCCCATACCTCCTGGAACCATTGCTTTATTATTAACAAATTCTCTTTTACTCTAGAGATTATCAGGTCATGATCTTTCTATCTTCAAATGCTCACAGAAATTTGATTTCTTCCTGAAGAGACCTCTTCCTTTTCCACTGTTTTGAGTATTAGTTGTTTCTTTTTCATATCCCCAGTGAACTTGGTTTCACATCTCATCTCTGACAAATATTACCTGAGTATTCTTTGGCAAGTCATTTAACCTCCATGGTTTTCAGTTTCTATATCTGTAAAATTAGGGGTTTGCACTATATGGCTTCTAAATCTCTTCTGGCTTTTAAATATACTTTCCTTACTGATGAAGCTGTTCAGAAAGAAAGTCAGCATACTCCTTGCTCACTGTAAATATTTTCATATACTCCTTCTGCCATTATCACTTGTCACCTTTGTAGTTCACTCTCACAGACTGTATCATACAATGGAGATACTTCTGCTGCCATTTATCAAATTCCAAGTTACTTTTCCTTCTTTCTTTTATTTAATTATTTAAGAAAATCTAACAAACTTTTATTTCTTTTTTCTCTCCTTGCCTCCACAATGAAAAAAAAAAAGAAAAACAAAAGTTTTGTAAAAGTATGCATACTCAAGCAAGACAGATTCTCACATTGGCCACATCCAAAATGTATGTCTCATTCTTCACTTTGAATTTATTATCTCTATGTCAGGAGATGGGTAGCTTTTTTCATCACAAATCCTTTGGAATCCTAGTTGTAAATTGCACTGATCAGAGTTCTTAATTAAAAATATTTTTATAGTCTTGTTATTCTATAACTCCTGGTTATTCTATACTCCTCGTTCTGTACACTTAACTATTCCTCAGTTTATGAAAATATCCCAAGGTTCCTTTGAAACTGTCTCTCTTTTGCCATTCCTTATGACATAATAGTATTTAATTATATTTATATATTATAATTTATTCAGCCATTTTTCAATTAATGAGGACACCCTCCTCCTTAAGTTTTTAGTTCTTTGCTATCATACAAAGTGTTATTATAACTTTTTGTACATAACAATCTTTTCTTCTTTCTTTAATCTACTTGGGATATAGGACTCCCTTCTTACTGGATACAATAACTGGATCAAAGTGTTCCTCTCTATTCTATTCCTTGACATCATTAACATTTTTGTTGATTGTTTTTTCAAACACCATGACTGCTATGTCAATTGATCTTATTTATGCCTATGGCTTTCATCTTCACTCTATAGCAGTCACAAAAGGTGGTTACACGCTAGTCTGTGTCTATTATTGGATTAGTATAGTACCCGATACACTTAATTTCCTAAATAAGTATTTTTAACTAATTGATATGTACTGTTTGAGCCAATGATACCAATAGAAAGTATATGTTACATAGAGATCAAAGACAAAAAGTCCTATGTATAAAAAAAGTATTAATAACAGGAATTTTGAAGGTAACCAAGAACTGAGAGGAAAATGGGTGCCCATAAATGAGGGAATGGTTGAACAATTTGTAGGAAATGAACATAATGAAATATTATTCTACAACAAATGAAGAATATGAAACATGGAAAGCTTTTAAAGGGATGCAAAGCAAAGCAAAACAAGCAGAATCGGGACAATCACCATAATGTAAAGAAAAATTATATTGACAAACATCAGAAACTCTAATCAATGAAATCTCTAAGCATAACTTAAAAGGACTGATGATGAAGCATGCTTCCACATCTGGTGCCAAAAAGATGATGAACTCTAACAAAGTGAGGAATGAATTTTTATATGTGACCAACAAATTTATTTACTTTGCTTGACAGTATTTGTTTATGAGGGGATCTAATTAATTGTAGAGACTGTCAGTTTCTTCATCCACAAGATAAGTTGGAGAAAGAAATGGCAAATCCCTCCAGAATCTTTGCTAAGAAAACCCCAAATGGGGTCACAAAGAGCTGGACATAACTGAAATGTACATGACACTATTACAAGAAGGGACCCTAGATTTGTAAGTTCAGCATTATCTGCTATGGCATTTTGTCCTTTTAAGTAGGTGATTTTCAAGGAGCTGTCTAGTGCTGATGACTTAGGATAACATCTTGTATTAGTATCAGGCTTCATACTCAGTAAAACTTTCATTTCCAGGGCATCACAGGATCATCATCAAAAGCCCCTGAGCTAAGTAGGGCAGTTGTTATTAAAGATGAGGTAACTAAGACAGGCAGGTAGGGATTTTTTGCTGAATATCTTGACAGGAAGGATATTATTTGATCTAACTGTAACTTTGAAATACAAATGCCCAATTTAATTTTGTTAAGAAATTATATAGTCATATAATCATAGAAACTTAGAGATAGAAGAGACATAAGATACCTCCATCTGGACCAAATTTCCTAATTTTGAACATTTGGAAATGGAGAAAGAGAAGAACTGGCTTGTGAAAGATCAGATTTGAAAATGATGGCAATGTTGGCCTGGCTAGATCTTCAGATTTAAAGGAAGATTAAAACATGGGATTGAAAGAACACTAAGCTTGGAGATGATCATTCTAGTTTTGTATCCTGGCTCTCTCACTCATTACAATGCTTTCTGTAAAAGAAGGGCCCAACTGTTTTTTTTTTTTGTTGTTGTTGTTGTTATTGTTGTGTTTTTTAAGTAGCACATTTTAAGTTTCATATGAGTCCATAGTGCAACATGGACATTGAAAAAGCTAATGACATTTTAAGTTTTATTAAGAGAAGAATAAGGTTCCAAATACCTTGTCAGACCAGAATTGTGCTTAGATCTAGGAATCACATAGTGGGAAGGACTTTGACAAGTTGGAAAGTATCTGGAGAAGAGTAAACAGGATGGTGAATGAGTGAAGATAATGTTGAGGAAGCGGGGTACTTTTAGCCTATGGAAAGAATCATGTCAGAGAACATGTTAGCTATCTTCTAATGTTCAGAAAGCTGGTATGTAGAAGAAAGGTTAGAATTTTTCATAGCCATATCTAGAAGAATCAGGAGTAAGAGTCATTGAAGAATTATCTCTGGGAGTCACAGAAGATTTCAGTTTGATGTAAGGAATAACTTTTCTAACAGTGAAAATTATCCATAACAGAACATATGGAGAAGTTGCCTCTCACTAGAGATCTTCAAGTGAAGGCTAGATGACTATTTAGCTAGCATTGGAAACATTTTAAGGGGATTCCTGTAGAGTTAATCATCAGATTAAGTGGCTTCTGAGAATCCTCCCAATTTTCCCAGTTAAACTATTCAGGATGTGACAGAGATTTCTGTACTAGTTTACAGGAGTTGATTATTAAATTTTCAGTGTGAGCATTTACATTTTAAAAATATTCCTCAAATTAGAAATTAATTTGTTGTTTTGCTGATTTTCTAGACTTAATAAAGTAATTCAGAAAATTTGAGCTGTACAAATTAATCTTTAAAGTATGTTATATATGCATTTTCCTCCTGGAAGCTGATTATTAAACATTTATCAGCATATCCTTGTACTGATGTGACCATGAGCAAATAGATTCACCTCTCTGAGGCTCAGTTTTTGCCACTGTAAAATGAGGAGGTTGAACTAGGAGTATGAAACTAGCTTCCCACAAAATTCCTTGGTATAGCAGAGAACCAGACTAAATAGTAACTAAAAAATGCTTAATAACATAATTAAAAATACAATACTACATAAATAAAGTTAAGTTGTGGTTTTCTAAATCAATATGCAGACTTCATTTCTATTTGAGTTTGGATTACATAATTTCTGATTTAGGTAACTTCTAAGGTCCCTTTCAACTTCAATATTGTCTTAATTCTGCCCTTTATTTTAATGGTAAATCTGGAGAACAAGTCACTTCTTTAGGAACCTAAGCTTTTTCCTCATTGCTCCTTGATAAAAAGGGGATTGATCACAGTTATTTAGCTCACAGGATTTTTTGTAAGGGAAATGTTCTGTAATTTGTATGAAGACACACTAGAAAAAAAACTGTTTTCACTGTACTACATTGGCTAGATATTACTCCAAGATTCTCAGTAGCAGCTATAATATTCAACAGGGAGCACCTGTATTAGAGGACCAGCCCTCACTGAGGAAACCAGTAAGTCCTGGTTTTAGCTATGTGTGACTAGGGTAAAATCTGCTCTGGTTCTTCCACACTCTCCTTTACAAAATGGGGTAATAAAGTTAATCCACTGCTTATCTCACCAAGACTACCAAGAAAATACAAATGACTGTGAGACACGCTTGAACTTTTCTTATAACTGAATAAATTTCCAGGGTTATTAAAATCTATATTCAGACATCTACTTAACTAGATGTATGTGAATAGCAATTCACACATTTTTATAGGGGGAGTAATTAAATGCAGGAGCAAACAATGGATTTTCTGAAATGGAGGTTAAGGCACTGAAATTCTAGCCCCAGGAATTCCAAACCTACTGGGATGAATTTTATGGATAATTCCTCATAACTTCTTCATCTTGTTGTCACATGGTTTGATGCACTTTCGATACTGAGATAGATTCATTATAAACCTTCCAGTAAACACAAAGGAGTCAAATAAAAATATGCTCAGTGTGAAGCAGTATATTTCTCAGTGTGAAATCTCCCCTACAGTCAGGCCTGTCCTCCTTTCCTTCCTTCCTTCCTTCCTTCCTTCCTTCCTTCCTTCCTTCCTTCCTTCCTTCCTTCCTTCCTTCCTTCCTTCCTTCCTTCCTTCCTTCCTTCCTTCCTTCCTTCCTTCCTTCCCTCCCTCCCTTCCTCCCTCCCTCCTTTCCTCTCCTTTTTTTCCTTCCTTCCTTCCTTCCCTCTTTTTTCTACTTCCTTCCTTCCTTCCTTTTCCTTCCTTCTTTCTTGTTGATTAGTGTTAACCCTTTTCATTTAAAATTTTTTAAAAGCTTCTTATTTTCAACACATGCATAGTTTTCAACATTTACCCTTTCAAAACCTTGCATTCCAAATTTTTTCTCTCTCCATTTTCCCCACCTTTTCCTCTAGACATCAAGTAATCCAATATGTTAAACATTTGCAATTCTTCTATACAATTTTCCACAATAATTATGCTGCACAAGAAAAATGAAATCAAAAAGGAAAAAAAATGAGAAAAAAAACAAATTTAAGCAAACAACAAAAAGAACTGTGATCCACACTTATTTCCCACAGTCCTCTCTCTGAGAACACATGGCTTTCTCCATCACAAGACCATTGGAACTCAGGTCCATTTTCTTTATCCCTCACTTAGCTTCTCAACCCTGATTCTAGTGGTGAAATTGAAAATGTTGGAAAACCACAGGCAGGAGATTTGGGTTATTATGTAGTCTAAACCAATGATTTGCTCTGACCTTTTCTTGGGGATTCATTTGCTTCATCTCTAAAATGAAAGAACTTGGACTAGGAGACTTCTAAAGTCCTTTTTGACTCTGAGGTTCTACAACCTTGGGCAAATCCATTAACTGTTCCGAGTCTCTGTTTTCCCATCTGTAAAATGAGGATAATTATTCCCATCCTGACTATTCATGAAGTTATAAGTATCTAATGAGATAATGAATGGGAAATGTTTTAAAGTGCTTAGAAATCTAAGCTTTTAAAATCACACGATAAAAGAAGGTCCAGAAAAATGGTTAGATCCTAACACTCCCAAAACAAACACCCCCATAAAACAAAGATTTGACTTTTAGCAATTGATACAATTTGCTTGTTTTTTTTTTTTTTCAGCACACTGAGTAAAACAGAAGTCAGGTTATCACTTTATTTTCTATCTATCTTGTCATGTGACAATACATGCCATATAAAATACTTTCTAAACTTTGACATGGTTTGTAAATATTAACTATTATTATCATTGCAATTTATATAATAATAGCTCTGTGAACTTCTAGGGCATGATGGTCACATTTTATTGAAAAGAAAAGTGATGCCTAGAGAAATAGTCTAAACTCATGGTCATGATGAATTAGGCATCAGAATTAGAAATAGATGGCAGGCTTGGTTCTTTCCAAACTAGGAAGAGGCTCATAAGATCCCAGCTACTGACATATTCATGAGATTACACTTACAATTTTTACAGAGTAGCAGCCTAAACCAGCCACGTGAGCTTTTGTGGCAGATTTTGGTATTGGTTTTTCTCTTTCCCATGTCCAGAAGATGATCTTTGCCAAGCCATCTAGCTGTGGAGAATGAACAAGGACAATAATGGTTCTCTGAGATGCTTATTACGATGTTTTCATTATGGCCTCCATTAGCTTCCTATAATCACCATGATTAGCACTTCATCTGAACATACTGCTTTTCTAAGCTAGGATGTCAAAGCAGAGAACACAATATTCATGCTGAAAACACTCTAAGAATACTGGTGGATAAAAATTAGATCATATATTCCAATCTTCATTTTATAGGTGAACAAACTGAGGCAGCTAGATGGTTAACTGCTGGGCTTAGATTTAGGAAAACTGGAGTTCAAATCTGGCCTCAGACTAGCTATGTGATTCTGCACAAATCATTTAATTCTGTTTGTCTTAATCCACCAGAGAAGGAAATGGTTAACCACTCCAGTATCCTTTGACAAGAAAATTCCATGGACAGTATGGTTCACAGTGTCATGAAGGTCAGACAAGATTGAACAATGAAAAACTGAGTCACAGAGAAAGAAAATGAATTGTCAAATAATATGGTGGATCTGAAACTAGAAGCCTGGCTTCCTTTCCAACCTATTCCCATCCTCTCAAGACTATTGCCATTGATATAACTAATGGCTCTAAAATAGAATCATTACTTTCTCATTACTTTCTAGTACACATTTGTGAAACAAAAAAATGAAAAAAAAAACCTTACTATCAGTGCATTAATAAGCATTTCCTAAGTACCTACTATGTTCCAAGCACTCTTCTTAGTACAAAACATTCCTGGAAACTGAGAATCTGGGGCTCAGAGTAGAAAATTTGGGAAAGGAAGAACTGTGATTATGAATTCTTTTCTTATCACCAAAAAATCAGAAATCAGAAGAGAGCATTAGAGATTACCTGTGAGAATGAGTTGCTTTGAAACTCAAGTGAAGAGTGGATACCCATCAACTAGAAAATGGCTGAATAAATTGTGGTATATAAATATTATGGAATATTATTGTTCTATAAGAAATGACCAGTAGGATGATTTCAGAGAGGCCTGGAGAGACTTCTATGAACTGATGCTGAGTGAAATGAACAGGACCAGGAGGTCATTATATACTTCAACAACAATACTATATGATAAGCAATCCTGATGGACGTGGCCCTCTTCAACAATGAAATGAACCAGATCACTTCTAATAGAGCAGTAATGAATTGAACCAGCTACACCCAGGGAAAGAACTCTGGGAGATGACTATGAACCACTACAGAGAATTCCCAATTCCTCGATTTTTGGCCACCTGCATTTTTGATTTCTTTCACAGGCTAATTGTACACTATTTCAAAGTCCAATTCTTTTTGTACAGCAAAATAACTGTTTGGACATGTATACATATATTATATTTAACTTATACTTTAATATATTTAACATGTATTGGTCAACCTGCCATCTGGGGGAGGGAGTGGGAGGAAGGAGGGGAAAAGTTGGAACAAAAGGTTTTGCAATTGTCAGTGCTGAAAAATTACCCATGCATATATCTTGTAAATAAAAAGCTATAATAAAAAAAATGAAACTCAAGTGAAAACCTATTCTCTTCCTTTGGCTTCAGTTTCTTTCCATATAAAATGATATGAATCAGACTAGATGTCTAAGATCCTTTTCTTTACTCGCATACTTTATTGTACTATAAGGGCAGGAAAGACCTATGGCCATGGACTGCACAGGATCTGAAGTTCTGAAGTAGAATGTGTCTAGGATTTTAATTCAATATCTTTATTTTAGAGATAAAGAAGATGAAAGAACAATGCTTAAGATCACACAGTTGTAGATGTGGAGAGAGAAGAACCTATAGCATGGATTCTTTTTACCATACAATGAAAACTATTGATTGTTTCTGCCTTAGTAGAATATGATGCCCAGAATGGTCTGTTTGCATTAATTCCTGAGGGGAGCCTGGCACCTGGAAATACAGAAATCTTTAAACTCCTGCAGTCTGTAAGTAGCACTGAGTTGGCACAGCTGACATAAACACTCAGGCTCAATAGGATTGAGGGTGGTTAACAAATCTGAAAGAGGACAAAAACAATATGCTTGATATTTACAATTTAGAAAGCATTTACTTATTCACAAAGAGACCCATTTTTGGATATGACCATTGTGAGAATTTGTTTTGCTTGAATATGAATATTTATTAGTAGGGTTTTCTGTTTTTTTCCTAGCATATTTGGGGAGGTAGCAAGAAAGAAAAAATGGTTATTAATAGGAAAAATAGAATTTCACTTGGAAAAGCAATAGTTTAAATAAATAGTTTACATATTGTTATCACCATTTAAAGGATGATAAAATTGCATTGCAGAGAGGAGAAGTAATTTACATGAGGCCACACACAACTATTTGTGTCAGTTCTCAATCTTCTGAATTGGACCATTACTCCTTCCATGCTCACTCCTTTTAAAATGGTCCCAATTGGTTAAATAACATTGCTTAGAAATCTCTGTAAAATATATTTTTTGCTAATTGATTTTTATAAAGATGCATTATTTATCAACCTAAATAAGCTCCATCAAACATTTATTTCTCCTAGCAATAGGCCTGTTTTGTGGTCCCTTGGGAGTTTGAAGAACAGAGTGTCATAGTATTTTGGTTAATGAGCACATAAGTTGAGGTCATTATAACCCTTAGTTCAAGGCACAATTTGCTTATGATGGATCATGAAATCTAGTCTTTCCTCAGAAACATGAACCAGGAGAAAGGAAAGCTGTCTTGCAGGTTTTCAGACTCAAGGTGTCATTTGGAGAGAGGGACAGTACTTGGTTTCTAAAGTCCCTTTCAGCTCTCACATTTTATATTCTATATCTGCCTTCCAGGTCTAACATTCTATCATCTGTGGTCCTTTCTGACATTCTATGCTCCAGGAGGTTATATGGATGAACTTCTGGCAAGAATTAATACTTTATTTATGATACCTTCCCCCCCCCCCCATTAACTCTTTTGTGTGGAGATTGGGGGGTTGTGGTAGTGAGGAATTGTTTTGTTGTTGTTATTATATAGGGTCTTCAATCTAGCTAATGCACTTCATGGATTGAACAACTTACTTTCCCCTTCAACATTCAAAACTCTTGGATCTGGGTACCTCTTTCTTAAACTGTGAAATACCTATGTGCCTCCTATCTTTAAGGTTTCAGATATTGTCATGACAACCAAATTGCTCCATAGCTGGAACTCAGCTCTCTATGCTGGGAGTTAGAGCCTGAGACACCTATGAGTCACATCCCACGACAAGTCACTAATTGTCTCAAAGCTCACTGAGACAACTAGCTTCCCTTCCTGTACCTATTATTTGACTTATTCCTAAAAATGTAGAGTTTAATATTCTTACTAGACTAAATACAATAGCATCCTAACATCTTTCCAGTCCTATACTTCCTTATACCTTAATTCATCTTTTATACATGTTCAGACTTATCTTCCTAAAAATATTATTATTATTCTACTTCTCTGTAATGATTTCCCGGGGTCAAAATCCTTAGTCTATCATTCAAAATCTCTCAAACATGCCCCTACCCTAATTTATCTCATTTTGCTGTTCTCCATGAACTCTACTCAT
Organism: Antechinus flavipes; assembly: GCF_016432865.1. Taxonomy (NCBI): domain Eukaryota; kingdom Metazoa; phylum Chordata; class Mammalia; order Dasyuromorphia; family Dasyuridae; genus Antechinus; species Antechinus flavipes. The sequence continues at coordinate 403,195,559 of NC_067399.1, read as the reverse complement.
TTTAGCCATGCTGACCACATGTTTTCCTCTGCATACAATCTGAGCTTTCTTGACTTTTTTTTCTTATTCTTATTGTTGCTGAGAATGCCTTATTTCCTCCTTCTCTGCTGGATGAACTCCAACCTGACCTTTTAAAGTTTAAATTATACATAATTTCTTCCAAGAAGCCTTACTTTTTCCAAGTGGGTGAGACATCCACCCACCCCTTTGGTGAGTCTCATGAAACATTAGGTTTGCAACTCTCATATATACATGTTTTTTTTGTACTACATTTATGTGTCTATTTCCATATTGGTATGCAAACTGCATGAGGATAACATTGGTGCCTTAACTAAACTTTTATCTTGTCTATCACATATCAGAATTTTGAACAGAGTACTTGATAAATATTTGTGTTTTGAAACCCCTGAAATTCTCACATGAAGGAAACTAGCAAGGAAATAATTTCCATATTCCTTTTTCTGCATATAACTTTATCTTTTTCTTTCCCATGAGTTCTAATTTTAGAGAGGAGGTTTATATTCAAGGACAGCCAATAGTTGGAACAATATGGTGCTGTACCACAAGCAAACATCCCTAGATGTTAATCATATCAGCTCATCATATTCTTTTGACCCTTCTGGAAAGATGATGTCAGCATTTTGGAATCTTTTTAGTATTTGGAGGGTTTTACAGCTCTGGCAAAGCCCGTAGCTCACAGATTTAAAATACCCATATGTTATGCTAATAATCACTTCCTGGCAGATATAGTAGTAGAAATAATAATAATAATTTCTATAGTTCTTCAAGGCTTTACAAAGAACTTTCCTCATAGAAATCCTATGAAGATATTACCCTGTGAAATATTGTTATCCCAATTTTATGGCTAAAGAAGCTAAGACTTAGAGAAGTCAAAATATTTGCTTAGAATCACAGTTAGTATCAGGACCGGAGTGAAACCCAAGTTTCTTCTGACTTCTAATTCCAGTACATATTATATTACCTTCTTAGGCTATTACTGTATAGCAATAGAGATATTTTCCATGTTCTTTCTTACTGGTAAATACTAAGGACAGACAATACTATCTTCTGACTTCCTGTTTAATTTTTCTCCTTTCCCCCACCTTATCCTCTGCCAGACCAGTCTCCATCAGCCAGATTTCCTATGCCAGTATGTTACTGCCAGAAAGTTACCTGGCCCAGAATGGCATTCAGGCGCTCTGATTCACAGTCCACCACCACCAGTCGGTCCTTCTTCTTCCCTAGATCTTGAAATAGCATCCGATAGCCTTCCTCTGTTGTTGTCAAGATGTTGACAGCTGTCACTTGCCAATTCTTCTCAGCAGCAGTATCTAGGACTTTCTGTAGAACTGACAACCCTGGGATAGAGAATTGAGGAGAAAGAGAAAGGGAAAAATATTCTAAAAGAACATGAAGGTTCATTGAGGAATCTTTAACTTCCATCTCCCACCCTAGTCCTCCCAAGTGTATGGGATCCCATAATCCTTCCTGGCTGGTGATCCAAATTTATTCATCCTTTACAGCCCTTGCTCAGGTTCTACTTCTTTCTGAAAGCATTGCACTTTTGCCCTAATACCCCACTGACCTTATTCTTTTCTGAATTCCTGGGGCACTGACTGTCTAAAGCCTTCATGTGTCCACCTGTCATATTCTATATCATAAGCTTCCTATGAATTAGGTGGAAAAAAATTTGTTTATTCCCAGCATGGCATTATTGATAGAGAACTGGATTTGGAAGCAGAAAAATGTGGGTTCCAGTTCTATCTCTGACACAGACTGGCTGTATGATCCTGGGAAAGTCAATTAACCTCTCAGTGCCCCTAAGCAATTCTCTAAGATTATAAATTGCTGAGAAAGTGCTCACTTGAATTAGTAGAATGTCTTTCTTCACCAGGGATGTTTTTATATCAGTAAAAGCACAGGTACAATTCTCATACCTAGTTTATTTCTATATTAAGGAAGAGGATATAAGTCTTCGAGATGTTAAAAACTCAAGCTGTGTGACAGAATATATGAATAACCCTGGCTATAGAATCAATTGACTTGGGGTTGAATCTTTGACTCTACCAAGAGCCATGAATGATCTATGACCACTACCTTGCCCTCTCTAGGGCTCACTTCTTTCATTTGTAAAATGAAGGGGTTTGACTAGATGACTTTAAAGTTTTTCTTTCATTTCTAAATCTATGATGATCCTACAAATGTCTTCTCTGTCCTATAGCTGGCTCGTCTTTATGCAGGCTGAATTTTTCAAATATATCTTTAAATTTAAAAAAAATATATGTCTTTTTAGAGGAGTAGCCTCTATTTTAGAAGATCTGTATGCAGACCAACCCACTAAGTGCCATAGTAAGGAATAAATCCAGGTCTTTGGATTTTAAGTCCAGTAATCCTTGCACTTATTTCCTTGCACATGTTTCCTCGCAGACTAAGCTTCTCAAGGAAAGGGTCAATGTCTTACTCTTCTTACGACCCATGAAGGTCATACCTAGTCCTGGGTACATAGTAGGTGCTCAATAAACAAAAGTTGGCTGATACATTCAGATATTTCCGCTGTTGCTCTTTCTAAGACTCTTTTTGTGTTGCTTGGAGTTCTTTTTCAAAGCTTTTAGGTCAGATATTCAATGGGGCTGAGCCTCCCTCGGGGAAGCCTGGGTCATGGCTGGTTACCGAGCTACTTCTGTGTGGAAAATGTTTTTGTTTTTCTTCTCATTCCCCAAGCCTCATCACTTTACAAAGCAGTTCCTTCCTCTAAATAGCTCTTTTCTGGCTGGAAACCAGAGTTCCTGCTGTCAGACCCAGGAAACTGTTGAAAAAAGGTAACAGGAAAGAACAAAAGGGCGAGGGGGGGGGGGAGGGGGGAGGAGAAAGGCGCCTTGATTCTTGTCTTTTCCTCAAAGCTATCTTACACTTAAAACTGCTAGAACAGTCTTCCAAACTATCTCTTTCTTCATAAAATGTCCCTGCTCCAGAACTAGCAATAGCTCCTAGTGTTTACCATTATCACTCTCCTATGGAGGCTCTGTGTTTATCCAAAATCAGGGCAAAAAGGGAGACCCTTCAGAGGTCAAGCAGCTAGGTGGAATAGTAGATAAAGCGCTGGGCCTGGAGTTCAAGTCTGGTCTCAGACACTTATTATAGCTGGGTAACACTGGGTAAATCACTTAACCTTGTTTCCCTCAATTTCCTCATCTGTAAAATGAGCTGGAAGAGACAATAGCAAACCACTCTAGGATCTTTGCCAATAAAACCTTAAACAGGGTTTTCATGAAGAATCAGATATGACTGGAGGAAAAAAATAGAGGTCCTCTAATCCAATCTCTTTATTTTTCAAGTGAGGAAACTGAGACTCGGAAAGAAAGAATTTACTTTCCTAATTAAGATGTAAGCTATATAGCTCAGACTCTTTCATTCTGAGTAAGCAATCTGGGACACTATCCAAGAAGGACTGATCACAAATTGTACATCATGACAAAGTTCTGAAGCCCTGCTCAAAGCCCTCCAATAATTCCCTATTACTTAAAATTTTTTAGTCTGACATCTAAAGTCCTTCACAATCCGGTTCAAATTCATTTCTTCAGACTAATTTCATATGTCTCTTTTTTATATGCCACATATTGGCCAAAACAGTTGACTCATGATCTTTCATGCATTTGTATATACCATCCTCCATCTTTGGAATATATTTTCTTCTTATATTGATCTATTGAAATTCTTTTCTTTTATTAAAGCTCAGATGTCACTTTTTAAATGAAGCTTTTCTCAATAATCATCTCTTTTCCCCAATTCCACGCTGGAAATGATTCTTCCTTTCCTTGAATCTCTCAGAACTTTGTTTGATCTCTCTTAGGCATTTACCAGAGCAGCTGGGTAGATAAATAGTTAGGCCTGGAGGCAGGAAGACTCATCTTTCTGAATTCAAATATGACCTTGATCACTTACTAGTTATGGAACTCCAGGAAAGTCATTCTACTATGTTTATCTCAGTTTCCTCATCTGTAAAATTGGCTGGAAAAGGAAATGGTAAACTACTTCAAGATCTTTGCCAAGAAAACCCTGAATAGGGTCACAAAGAGTCAAGCATGACTGGAATGACTAAACAACAACAAATATGCTGACTTGTATCTATGTTATGTGTACACAATTCAATCATGTCTATTGTGTAGTCTCCAGTAAAGCCTTTTTTGTATCTTTTATTGTGCTGGGAGGCAGAGCAATACAATGGGGAAAGAGAATTGGATCTGGAGTCAGAAGATTCAAGTTTAAATTCCACCTCTAATTTGCTACTTGTGTCTTCATGTGGCAACTTCCCTATGCCTTATTTTCTTTATATACAAAATGAAAAGGTTGGACTAGCTCTGAGGTCTTTTGTAGCTCTACATCTATGATCCCAGAACCCCTACATCTCAAGGAATATTATCAGTGAAGTGAAAATTAAGGTAGGTAACAAAAAAGAGAAAGGCTTTGACCATAGACTAGGGACAGACATTTAATTGCCTGAACTCATGGTTAGCTAAATTCTCAGCATTCATCGGTGAAAAGGTGGCCACTTTATAAGTTTGAAAAGTGACAAGTCTAATACTTCAGGAAATTCATGATTGCATAGAGATGGTTAGTGCCTATACCTGGATATAGCACCTTCATGCCTTTGTTGATGATTTCAAGAGTTCAAGTGGAAAGAAAAGGGGCTGGTAGTACTGGATTTCAGATTAGACAAAAGAACTTTAATCATAAAAAATTTGATTATTAATTACTTAAAATTAATAACTTTCCCACATTTCTAATATTCTTTGTTCTAGGGTTATTTCTAGTTCTAACATTCTATATTCTCTTTTCTAAAGAAGTCATAGATTGATGGAATACTAAATGTACTTAGCCAAGTATATAGATTTATTGTACATTTGTACAATAATTTTGATTAATAAACAGAAAAGTCAATCAGTAGAACAAATCAAGTTTATGACATACAGAAGCAAATGGACACTTTATAAGCCCCCAAATCCTAACTATTGGATAAAGACTCACTAAAAAATAAAAACAAATGAGAAAACTGGAAATCAGACTGGCAGAAACTAGCTATAGGTTAAAATTTCAATGCTAAAGGTGAGTTTCCAAGTGGGACAGGACTTAGAAATAAAATATGATATCATAGACAAATAAGAGCAGCAATAAAGATAATACTTTTCTGTTCTGTAGACTGGAGATAAACTTATTTTTTAAGAGATGAATTCATGACCAAACAAGGATCACAAAAGATAAAATAGATAATTTTGATTGTATAAAATTAAAAAAGCTTTCCCACACATAAACAAAATAAATTCATCTAAAATTAGAAGGGAAATAAATGGAAAAATATTTCCATCAATTTTTTTCTAATAATTGTCATTTCTAAACTATACCAAGAACAGATTCAAATTTGTAAGAATGAGAGTCATTCTTCAATTGGTGAATGGTCAAAACAATAAACTTTTAATTGCCCCAAACAGTTGCCTTTTCTCAGTCTTTATCTTTTTTTTTTTTTTTTTTAATCTCTCTACAGCTAATTTGAGCTAGTAATCTGCTTTTCCTGCCTCTTGGCTCCCATCACTGTTCTTAGCTGAGTGTCCTATAAACTGGATAGAAATGGAAAGCCATTCCAATATCTCTGCCCAGAAAACCCCAAATGGGATCACGAAGAGTTGTACATGACTGAAAAACAACTGAACAATAACGTGGTGATTTGACTGATGGCTTTTGCTAGATCATTATCTATGTCCTATTCCCTAACTGTGGATATATTCCTTAGGTTCTGGACTGGGCTTTCTTCTTCTCTATTTCTATACCAGTTATTTGTTTAGATCTGTTTTAATGATTGATATGTGTGTATGTGTGCATGTATATACACATAGACACACACACATATATACATACATACTCTTACACATACATATACAGACATACATATTTATTTCACCATTTATTTTTATAGATGTAATATAGGTTATGCATTCTATACCAGTTCTTCTTAAGAATCTCATCAGCTGTCATGAATTAATTTATTATTATTTCCATGCAGATAATTCCCAGGTCTACATATCCCATCCTAATGTCTGCCTCCTTCCTTCTCCCTTCTTCCCTGATCCCGTCTTCAATTCAGCATTACTACTGGTTAGATATTTTGAGCTACATGTTCTAAAGACATTCAAATCAAATGTGACTGACTAATTTCCAATCTCATTCCTCTTTCTACTTTATATATGCTCCTTGAGAATAGATAGAGTTTAATTCTTTGTATTTATAATCCTAGTACTTTGGAAAATTTCTGGAACACAGTAAATATTTACTAGATAAGGCTAGTTCATTAATTTATTGTCAAGGGTGTTCAAGTTTTTCTGTTTATACAGGTTTGCAGCTAGGAGTCATTCTTATCTCTCTTTTCTCATTCCCCACTCATATTCAATCAATTGCCAAACCATGTTGATTTTTTCAATCCACAACATCTTTCACACCTATTCTCTCCCCTCTAATCACACTAGAGCCACTCTAGTTCAGACTTTTATTGCCTTTTAGATAGCTTATTGCAACAATCTCCTAATTGGTCTCCCTTCCTTTTAAAATGCATTCTTCATTCAGACATTGCATTTATATTCTTAAAGCCCAGGTCTAATCATATTATTCCCTTGTCCAAAAAAGCTTCAGGGGTTCCTTAAGGATTCTAGGATCAAATACAAATTTCTTTGCTTGTCATTTAAAGCCCTTTATAATCTGATTCCATTGAACCTTTATAGTTCCTTAAATATTATTCTCCTCCACACACTGCATTTTAGACAAACTGGTCTAATTGCTATGTATTATAGACAGCATTCCATCTCCTTGCCTTTGGATAGGTTGTCCCTCATATCCAATTCATTCTCTCTTTACCTCCACCTATTATCTTCCAACCTCTGCTTCTGTCACTTATTACCAGAGACTTTTTATAAAACCCCAGTTGCTAGTAACTTCATCCATAAATCACCATATGTATATAATACAGATACATAAATACATATATATCTTACTATCTGATAGAATATAAACTGCTTGAGAACAGTTTCATTTTTATCTTAGAAGCTCTGGCAACTAGCTCTTTGCTTTGCACATAATAAGTGCTTAATAAGTATGCTATCAGCACTTACTCCCTTAATTTGAGGTCCTGAATAGGGACATAAGAGCCTTGGTTACTGGTTACAGTGAGAACAGTTCTATCTTCAGCCTGATGCACACTGAATTTATGGAAGTGGCTAAAATACTACCATAACCTAATCTCACAATGATCCCTTGGTTGTTTACATGCTTCATTGTCTGGCTTTTTGAGATGGGCATTCTGAGTCTTATTATTCCCATGTTACAAATTCAATCTAACATTTATTGCCTACCTTGTGCAGAACACTAGAAAACATACAAGAAGACATAAAATTTAGATAATATATGACCCCTGCCTTTATCAAATTTACAATCTAAGACACAAAACAGAAAACTTTGATATAAATAATTCAAGATGAATGTATTAGAGAGGTGTAAGAAAAATATGATGTAAGGGCTAAGGGGGAAAGTCATAACCATTTAAAGAAACCAGAGAGGTTTCTTGGAGGAGATAACATTTGAGTCAGCTGTTAAAAGACCCATTAAAATTCAACAAGCAAAAGCAACTGGGTGAGTAGTCACAGAGGTTGGAAAGAATGGATGGGTGGGTGGATCAGTGAGAAGTCTAGTTTGGATGAATTGTATTGAGTAGCAGGACAGAGGCTAGCATGAGATGAATAGAATGGTGGCAGATTCTGAACCTTGAAAACCAAGCTAAGGACTACCTTCCATCATAGTACATATCTTTAATTCCCAGAAATCTGCATTTTCTCATGGAACTTAAATCTCAATTTGTTTGCAACACTATTATTATCATCAGCAACAACTTCGTTTCCATAATACTTCACTGTTTTAAAAAGTTCTTTCCCCCCATCAACTCTGGATGGTCATCTCACTCTTGTTTCAAATTGAGGAAACAGATTCTAAAAGGTGGTGTGATTTACCTAAGATTGCATAGTTCATAAGTGGCCTTCAGATCAAATTAAGTGCTTTCTCCATTATGCCATTACCAATAAAGCAGGATTGGAAAAATGAATGGTCTTCATCCCAGATGAATAGAATATTAGATCTGAAAAGTTATATGTACAAAGAATCTGGAAAGGATCTTAGGATGTAGAACAGAGAATATTAGAAATAGAAGGTACCTCATAAGTCTCTTTCGCTTCTGTGAGTGTTTGATGAAAAAAAAAGGCAGACAAAATAAGGCCTCAGTATTTATAATATGTTTGATAGGTAATGATCAGGAGATAGCCTACCAGCAGGGAGATGAATTTTAGACAAAAAATTTCAGGTTCGTGCTCCCAAACTGAACAGAACTGTAAATCAATTCAAAGAATGACTTCAATTCCATTGGGATTTTTCTCCTTAACCCTCAACTTGGATTTCAACCTCTAGTTTCTTACCTCGGTCGGCGTCATAAATGTACACAAATTTTTGCCACTCATAGTGGTCGATGATGCTTATGAGAGCATCCTGCAGCTCTGGGCGCAGCTGGAGAACAAATTGATTGGATGTGTCAACAGGGAAGCTGGGCGTGATGAAGCAGACGTGGAGGGCCCCACAAAAGGAGGTGAGCATGTTGACTGTCTTCCTCTCGTAAAATCCAAAGATGGCGTAGACACCCTTAGAGAATTGGGAGCAGACTGGAGGAAAAAAAATAGAAGAGCAATTAATAGAGATTGGATAGAGGATGTCCTTGAAACCCAGCTGCTGAGTGTTCACAGAATAATAAAACTCATAAACCTATTCATAAACTGCAAAGACTGTATAGATTTGGTTGGAGAACTGGAAAGCGATTGAAAAAGAAAGGAGATGAAAAACTATTGAGAGTAAAAATAATAGGAGTAGATTAGATTGATCTCTTTGTTCCTTTCTGGCCCTGACCATTTTTTTGTTCTAAGGTTCTCCCAATGCAATCATTTTCTATTCTTTACTAAGTTCTTATGGTCTTTCTCCCTTCTAAAGTTACTTCCAGATTTAACATTCTTTTTATTTTTTTTAAAGGTTCTTTCTAGCTGTGACATTCTCTGTTTTCTGGTTTCATCTAGCTCTAATATGCTAAAAATAATAACTTTCCTTCCAATCCTAACATTCTATGTTCTAAGGTTATTTCTAGTTCTAACATTCCATATTTTCTTTTCTAAAGTAGTTATAGATTTGTAGTATACTTAACTTGAGATATCCTTGGAGGTAATGTTGTCCATCCTTTATCAAGCTCATTATTCTTCCTTTAAATAATCACAATTGAAAAGTGTTTGCCTATTTATCAACTTATCTTTATTTGAAGTTCATATATTCTGGCTGTACCAGTTACATTATCTACTGTTACATTCATTAGTTAAGTAGTAAGTCAATGAATGAATAAACATTGATTAAACACCTACTATGTGTCAGAACTATGTTAAGCATTGGGGGTATAAAGAAAGGCAAAATACAATCCCTGATCCCAAAGAGCTCACATTTTAATGGGAGAGACAACATGTAAATAACCAATAATAATAATAAATGGAAAATGAAGAAAAAGAAAGAAAAAAAGAAGAAAAATAAGCATTTTCTTAATAGCATTTATACAGTGCTTTAAGATGTGCCAAGAATTTTAGAAATATGATCTCCTTCTGTCCTTATAATAATACTGGGAGATTGGTGCTTTTATTATCCCCATAAGATAATATGAGAAAACCAAGATAGTCAGAGGTTAAATGACTTGCCCATGATCATACAATTAATTAGTGTTTGAGACAGGATTTGAGCTCAGGTCTTTCTGATTTCTGACTTAATTCACTGAGTCATCCAGCTATGTGCAAATAAGCTACAAACAGGATAAATTGGAAACAATCGGTAGAGAGAAGGCATTAGAATTAAGGGGAATCATAAAAGTCTTGTAGAAAGTAAGATTTTACTTGGGACTTGAAGAATGCCAGGACAACTAAGAAGTGAAGATGAGAAGGGAAAGCTCTGTAGGCACGGAAGACAGCCAGTGAAAATGCCAGTGATTGAGAGATGGTGTGTCTTGTTCAATGTCAGGATGCCAATATCACCAGATCAAACAATATATATATATAGGGCTATGGGGAGAGTGAAAGACTAAGAAGACTGTTACTGTCTTAGCTCAGTCGGGTCAAAATCTGTGAGAGGGTCTTAAATCCTTACAGCCAATGATTTAATGTACTTGGTTAAGTAGTTTAGGGAGATGAAGTATAGTGTTAATAAGTTAATAAGTTAGATCATTATTTTCAATATCAACATGGGTTATACCTATGAAATACTTCTTGGAAGAAATGGGACTTGAATTAGTTTTTGAGGAATCAGGATAGTTTTGAGGATGAACAACATCACAGAAGTGAAGCTATCTCATATTTAACTAATTTAATAATCATGTTTACAAAATTTCTAAAGTTTTACCAAGAACTTTACATATTATCAGAAAATCTGGGTTCAAAGTATGATCCTGATATGTGCTAGCTGTGAGGTCATATATAAATCATGTAAATCATTTGCCTAAAGTCACATAGCTAGTATCAGTCAGTATCATAGACTCATTTCCAAAACTCCTGCTTCCAAATCTGCTGCTTTTCCGATGATTCTTTGTTAAGAAGAGGTAGCTAAGTTACTCAGAGTTACCTCTTTTCCAAATCCAGTTATCAAACTTGTATTTCCTGGGGAAGGAGATTAGTTTAAAGTATCATCTTGGGGCGGCTCCACATTTTGTTGTAAAAGGAAACTAGGCTTAATTTGCTTGTCTTAGCTATAAAATTCCTGAACCTCCTTTTTTTGACCTGGCAAGAATACAGTTATGGCTTTCATACAGTTATCCTAAATATTGGAGTTTTCTTTTATATATTATAGCTGGAACAGCATTATCCCCAAAGCAGAGATGTATTAAATACATGGCTCATGGGTTGCACACAATAATCCCAAACATGGTCCAAGCCAGATTAAAATATAATATTTTATAAAATAAATTTATTCGACAAATACTATTTAACAAAACAAGTATTTTAAGAAATATTTAGCAACACTAATAAAAATATACTAAAACATAGATAACATTAAACCACAGCGCCTACAGGAATCCCTATTTGTGGTTTAGTGACCCTGTTAGTATTTGAATTTAACACCACTGCCTTAGAGCATTATTCAAAGTTAAAAGACATAAGTATTTTGAGGTAGCTAGGTGATCAGTGGATAGAGTACTAATACTGGAGTCAGGAAAACTCATCTTCCTGAGTTCAAACCTGGCCTCAGACACTTAGTAGCTGGGAGATCCTGGGCAAGTAACTTAAACTCTGACTTAGTTTCCTTATCTATAAAATGAGTTGGAGAAGGAAATGGAAAGTTGCTTTAGAATCTTTTAAGAAAATACCAAATGGGGTCACATACAACTGAACAAGGACTGAACAGCATAAGCACTTTTATCTTACTCGTTTATATGGCTACCATATTTCAGTTTTGGGGAAAGTCTAAGTTAATCAACCCATCTTGTAAGTTCCATTCCTAAAGACTGCTTCATGTGCATTAGCTCTTATAAGTGGCATGACAATAATTATAATAAAAAGACCAATTAGGAGTTTCTTGCAATTATCCAGGCAAAAAGCAATGAGGGCTTTGACTAGGTAATGTTTGTGTGAGTAATGAGAAGAATTTGGATATCTTAGAGGCAGAAACAGCAAGGTTTGGCAACTGACTGGATATTTGTGGTGAAGGAGCAGGAGAATAATGCTGTTTTGTTACTCTAGGATAACATTGCTAAGAAACTGGGGAGATGGGCCTTCAAATAGAAACAGAAAGTTTGGAAGATAGGTAGAAGATAGAAAATAAATTCTTTCTGAACATGATGAGTTTAAGTTATCTGTAGGATATCCAGATATCTCTAACAGGCAATTGGAGGTATTGAACTGAAATTCAGGAAAGATACTAAACTTGGATATATGTATCTAGGAGTCACTTGGAAAGAAAGCTTAAAAAGAAAGAAAGAGAGAGAGAAGCAAGCTTAGGACAGAAGTTTAAGGGAACACCCATAATTAAAGAGCACTGTATGGCTAATGAGTCAACAAATGAAGTGGAGAAAAAAGGAAATCGATAAAAGAAGAACTGAGGAGAATTGAGAAGAAAGTAATATCACAGTTCCAGAGAGGATAGCGTATCCAGGAAAGAAGATCAACAGTGTTAAATGTAGCAGAAGTCTAGAAGGATAGGAACTGAGAAAAGACCATCAAATTTGCTTACTTAGAGATGTCATAACATGAAGTTAGAAGCCAGATTGTAAAGATTAAGAATGTGAGAGAGAAGAGAAAATAAAGACAATGTAGATAAGTTTTTCCTAGGAATTTGGATGACAAACTGAGGACACAGAATGATTAGTTGGAAAAAATATTAGCAACTAAACCTTTGGTTAAGGTGTTGTAAGGATGGGGGAGACTTGGTCATCTTTGAAGGTAGTAAAGAAGTAACCAGAAAAAGTCTGAATATTTTAGGGGGATGATTAAGGTAGCAAGTTACTGAAAAAGACAGGAGGGGACTCAATTAAGGATACACATGGAGAGGTTTGCTCTTAGAAAGGATAAGGTTACCTTACTGTTCCAGAATGGGCCCAAGAAGGAAAGATTGGAAGATAATGTCAAAAATTATATGATGAAAGGATGAAAATGTGGAGTGCAAAGCAAATGGCCTAAATTTTTTTCCAGTAAGGTTAAAATATGGAACCAAGCTGAGAAGGTGAGAGGAAAGGGGAGGTATGGGAGATTTGAGAAGAGAAGGATTTGACATAACTTCTGTGATGAGTAACTTACCACCTTATAACATAACCCATCCTGTATTTGGATAATTTGTATGGTGGAGGACTTCTATCTTATTTTGTGCTTACATAACTCCCTATTACTGGTCCCTGTACTGGTGTTTGGGTCCAAGGCCAACAAATTTAATCTATTTTCTCTATGACAGACCTTCAACAATATATCATTTCCTCTCTCCTCTTTCTTAATTTTCTTTGCCTAGATGCTGGACATCTAGGCATCATAAAACCTATGTTTTTCAAAGATGCTTACATATTAAAAGGTATACATATGCCCTCAGGTGGTAATAGAGACAACTGTTGGCCCTACCCTTCCCTGACCTCTGCTTGGGGTAGCCATCCGTAGAGGAAATAGTTGTCTGCTCTCCACCTACAAACCATTTGCTGTTTCCTCCTTATGAGGACACACTGTCCTTTAGAGGCAGACAATGGGAAGTATCTTGAAATGCCAATTGTAATTGCTTGCATTGAGATTTCCATAAATATGGATTTCTCCACCAGTAAGCATGCATCCTACATTTTCCTTCTCCCACCCCCCACCACGTTAAATATAGATTTGTCAAAATGCATGATCTATCTTATGAGGTGAAAAGAATATTGGCAGTGCACACAATCCTCTGAAAATATTATAATATGATCTATGGTATTTTTAGTATCATTTCAGCTAGCCTAAGCCAGGATGAAATGTTTTCATATGAAATCTAGATTTTTAAATATATCAGGTTCATTTTTCTTAAGTCACCTATTCAATTTTGAAGAAACATCAGGAAGTTAGGGCTTGAGGGAACCTTGGAATATAGAATTTTAAATTTCAGAGTTGGATGGAACCATGCAACATAACAATAATAATGACGTATATGATACAGACCTATGCTTTCACCAATGTCAGGAAATTCCATTGAGGAAATTCTCTGTTCCTGTGCAGAAACGTGTTCTATCTGCAGTGTATATCTTGGAGAGTTGCTTGAGTTCAATGAGATGTTCAGTGACTTACTGAAGATCACATAACCAGTATGTGTCTCCTTACATTTAGAGAGGCTTGTGACCAGAAGTCAGGATACAAGGTAATGAGTTGGTTTTTTAGGGGGAGCTTCAGCAACCTGCTGCTAAAATGTTAGAATTGTTTCAATGAAAGGAAAGTCCATGCTGGCTGATGGAATCACAGATCTTTTGATTTAAAGAAACAATAATTTACAAAGCACTTTATATATTATTTTATCAAACCCACATCACTCCCTAAGTGATCTTTACATACACCCACAATCACAGCACTCTCCTACTCAAAAACTTTCAATGGCTCTGTATGGTTTAATTGCTCACATTTATAAAGCACTTTACATTTATAATATCATTTGAACCCTACAACAACTCTGTGAAGCAAGGTTTATTAGTACGTCCATTTACCAGGTGAGAAAATTGAGGTTCTAAGGTTAAATGAACAGGGATTTTTTTTTTTTTTGGTGGAGGGCTCTTTTAGGAAAATGTAGATTAAGAAAACTTTGAAAGCGGGTCCCTGACTCTGAGGATTTTGCCATTCAACCCCACGTCTAGCAAGCGTCTGCAATTTGATATGAATCCAGGTCTTTCTAATTCTATTTGCTATAATATGATGTCTCTCTAAAGAATAAAATTCACTTTTCATTCCCTAACAATCCCAAAGTGAAGTGATCTATACATCAACATCTTCATGGCACATTGCCTATTACTAACAAACTACCAACTTTTCCATTAAAGTATAAAAACACTGAGGGTAGGGACCACGTCATTTAAAAATATTTTGGCATACTTCAATATGAGGTATTGGACAAATTACACAAAGTGGGTAGAACATACAAGGTTAGAAGTGAAGGAATCTTATAAGAAAGAATGCCAGTAATAAAAGTGACATAAGTGATCATCTGTTTTATCATTCTCATCTTTACTTATTTATTTTGACTGGATCCATGCACAGGGACTCCCAGTGTTAAAACTCCCTCACCAATTCAGACCTGCATCTAAGCTACAACTTAATGTCACAGAGAACAGCTTAGTGCAATGAGAGCTTAAATAAGTTCACCATGGACATATGGCCAGATTGTGCTAGTGATATCACTTGAACTCAGACCATCCCCAGATTTCAGTACATTGCCTAACTTTTCCAAATGAGAAAATCAAGGTTCTCATAAAGAAATTATTTGACTCAAAGACATTACAACACAGTATCCATAAAGTCAAAACTCAATCCAAGTCTCTAGCATTAAAGGTATTTTTGTATTATGAAGGCCTCTCCCTTACTGGAAGCTTTTTTTTTTTTTTTTTTTTTTTTTTTTTTTTTTTTTTTTTTTTTAATCAATTGGGCCCTTTGTGGTAGGTAAAAATCCCTTACTGTGAGATTCTGGGCTGATTTATGAAATATAAATTAATTGGTAAATCAACTTCATTTTCATGTTGTCCCCAAGCACCTGAATACTAGGTCTGAGTGGTTTTTCCAAGGTCTCCTGGCTGTCCCCTTGTGACCTGCTTACCACATTCCTTATTCTCACAGATTTGATTCTCAGACTTCTCACAAGCTCCACAATTCTTTGTTTTAGCAGGGACAGGAAACAGAAACACCCTCAATAGAGTGTGAAGTGTTATTTTCTCAAGCTCTAAGAAGCAGGAATATTCTTGTGTGTGGGGCTCCCTTAAGCAAAAGGATTAAGAAAACTTTGAAGCCGAAAACCTGATTTTGAGCATTTGTCCATATTAACTTGTCATCAAATTCAAACTCCTTTGGCACACAATCCTTAGGATGACAGAGAAAATGTAGTGCCAACAGTGTGCCTAGTTAGGCAGGTGCTTAAAAATATTTATTGGCTGATGGGCTGAATCCATGGTACAGTCTTTAAGAGAGAGGAGGGACCAGGTCTAGTCTTTTTTCTGTCTCTAGCTAGCTAGCTACATGACCTTGAACAAGTTGTTCACTTTCAGCCTTAAATTCTTTCCCTATAAGATGGTGATAATTGATCCAAGTGATTTAACCTCTGGTTGTCCACAGGTAACTTTTATAAACTAAATTGCAGAACAGATGTTGATTTGCTTCAAAAGGGAAGGTTCCTCACTGGGGGTTGTTTTAAATCAAAGAAGTCACAAGTCCTGTATTAAAAACAAAAACAAAACCATAGAATGTTGTACTAGAAGGGACCTTAGAAGTCATTCATTCAGAATCATTCCATGATTTTCTAGTTGGGAAAACTGAGAAAGTGGAAAGCGATTTGTTTGAGATCACATAAAGAGTTATGAGACAATAAGAACTCAAATATTTCCTGGTCCAGTCCTCCATTTTGAATAAGTCAATTTTTCTTCTCAGTTTCTTTGTCCCCAAAAATGGAACAATAATCCTTGCCATACTTATTTCTTCCCTCTCTCCCATTCTCTAACTGGGAAGATCAGGTGATAGATAGATGTTTGAAAAACACAAAATCCAATATCACATTACTAAACCTTGCCAACTTAATAATATGATATTCCTCTACCAGGATCCTCCTTTATTATAGAGTGTAACTTTTGGCAGGCTTGACAAAGCAGAAAAGGCTCAGTCAAATAAATGGTCTATACATTTGTCCTACTAGCACCAGTCTAGCTAAATTTGGAGAAGCTCAGGATACAGCAACTCACAAGGATGCCTAGTAAATTTGAAATAAAAACCTTGACTTTGAGGATCTATCTGCTAGTCTGTCATAAAGCTCCCTTGGTACTAAGTCCCTAGCAAGATTGAAGCAATGTACCTTAAAAAAAATCCATGGAATGGTTAAAAGAAAACACTTGGCTAAAAGTGAAGAGATTTGAGCTCTGGTAGGGTTGTGATCTGTATCATGAGACCAAATGTCCACACTATTAACATTTATAGTTCCTTGATGTAAGAACATTATATTATTAATAATTATTACATATTAATTATAAAAGAAGTGATTAAAGGGGTTGGCTTAGATGACCTTTAAGGTCCCGTCTAGCTAATTATAAATATTACTATGTTCAATATGATATCTTTAAGCAAGACAGGTTCCTGAGATGACAATAGAAGGGGAGGGAAGGGGTTGGGTCCATCCCATTCCCAAGATTGCTCACTATTGGAAATTAGCCAGGATAGTATAAAGGAGTTCCCTTTCTACCCTGGAAAGTTAAAAAGACTGTCTCTAGTTTGGGGATCTGGTATGTAAAAGCCATAATTTCTATTTCGACTGGTTTTCTTTCTCTTCTCCCTTTCTTGAGCTAATGGATGCATTCAAGTTGCAAGCTGCAGGCTGCATCTGTCCTTACTCCAAACTGTCAACAGAGGGAAGAGAATATGGCTTAATTGACGAGTGCCAACAGAGTAATAAGAGTAACAGATTTACTTTGTGCAAAGTTTTCATATGAAAAGGGTATTATGTAAGAAACAGAAGAGATTAATAATGTCAATCTAGGCCAGCGACCATTTACATAAATGGAAAGTTTGACTTGATTCTATCACTTTAATAAACATTTATTAAATGTCTACTAGATGTGAATCTACTGGTGGCAGTGAGAGTTAAAAAAAGAGAAAGCATGTATGAAAGATACTAGGGAGCAGAGATAGAAATATTATGGATGACTAATAATATGGAGGAGAGGTAGGAATGAGATTTGATAACTGACTCTGAATGGCAAGAGAAGAGAAAAGATAATGTTAAATTACAAGTAAGGGATAGTTTGTTACTATCTAGAAACTTAGAACTTTAGTTGGGGGAAAATGACACAGACAAATAATTATCATATAGAATGATACATTATTGCATTATATAAGTATTTAAAAAGATCGATGTGAATGACCTTTTTATTCTATTTCTATTAGTTGCAAAGCAGGGATAGGAGATGTCAAGGAGGCTATATTTGAGCTCAATTATTAGAAAGGTTTCAAAAAGGGATGTAGGAGTGGGAGATAACTATTTCAGAAACAACCCAAATGATGAGAAAGCACAGGGGCTTAGTATGGGTATTATGCAGAGTATTTGGAGGGGATTACATGAGATAAGATTGGAAAGGTATGGTGATTTTGGGGGAGTCTTTAATGCTAGGAATTCTAAGGAATCTTCACTTTACATAACAGCCAAAAAGGAGACACTAAAGAGTTTTAAATGGAAGACTAGCATGATTATACATACACACACACACACACACACACACACACACACACACAAACACACAAATATGTATGTGTATGTGTGCGTGTATAAAATAAGGTTAAGTTTTTTTTCTGGTAGAAGTGTAAAAGAAGAATGGGAAAAGAATAGAGTACACAGGCTAAAAGACTAGCAACTTATTTTAAAAAGTCCAGGATAATGGTGATATAGAGGTCTCTACTAAGATGTTAATAACTGAAATAGGAGACAGGTAAAGAATGTAAAAGAGATAATTATAAAGGTAGAAATAAAAAGAATTGACAACTCACTTAATATGGGAGATAAAGAAAGGAAAGCCAAATTTGAATTAGTATAGACTAGGTGAATTATGGTATCACTGATTGAAGAAAGAGAAGTCAGAAAGAGAAGTAGGTTTAGAGGGAAAGATGGTAAGCTCAGGGTTGGATTTATTGAATTTAAGGTGCTATTAGGACTTCTAGGTGCTATTTAAGGTGCTATTAGTACTTCTAGGTGGGAGGCATCCTATACACAGTTGGATGCACAGGTGCAGAATCAGAGAGAGAAAAGTAAGAGCTGATGATATAGTTTGGAGAATCATGAGTACAGAACTGGTAGTTGAAGTGGTTGGACCAAATAAGATTGCCAAAGGAGAGCATATAGAAAGAATGAAAAGACAGCTGAAAACAGAAACTTGTGGAATGCCCACATGTCAGGAAGAAGAGCCAAGAATGATAGAGGAGAAAAGAAACCATTCATTCAGTCAACAAACGTTTAAAGTGCCTAGTATATGCAAAACATTGTGCCAGGTTGTGGGGGAACACAAACAAAAATAAAAGTCTCTGCCCACAAAGAATTAGCATATTACTGGGAGAATAACACACATATATAGATACATACAGTATAAGGTAAGGAGTGAAGGGGACTAAGGAAAAATCACATAAATACTCTAATGAGAGCAGTGAGAGGACACTGCACTTGTGGTTTCTGGTGGTGGTTAATCAAGGAAGATTACATGGGAAGCTGGAGTCATAGCAACAAAGGTAAGGATTCTTAAAAGCTGAGGTGAGATAGGATTGTATTTTGGGCCTTAAGTATAAGTGCTTGTGTGCAGTCATGGGAACCAGAAACAGCATGTCAAGTTTAAAGAATAGTTAGTTGTTCACTCTGGTTGAAATGCTGAGGGATTGATGGGGAGTCAAGTGAAATAAGGCTCTAAACCTAGACTGGAGTGAAATTGTGGAAGATATTATGTTATACTAAGGAAATTATATTTAACCTACAGATAATACAGAACAATTAAAAAGGTTTTTTTTTTTTTTTTTTTTTTTTTTTTTAAGTTCAGGAAGGATATGGTCAGGCCTTTGCCTTAGGAAGATTATTTTGGCAGCCATAGGAAGGAGAAGGGAAAGACTGGAAGGAGGTGATAGAATAGAAGTTATAAGAGTTTAGATGACAGGCGATGATGGCCTAAACTGTAATTGAGAGAAGGAATTGAATGATATAATAATATAAGATCTAGAAAGTTAAGGAAGGAGAGAATTTCAAAAGGAAGGCTAAGTCAACAGTGTCCGAAGTTGCAGAGAAGAAAAAGATGAAGAGTAGGAGGACATAGGATTTATTGTTTAGAGATCATTGGTGATGATTTTGGAAAATAGTTTCATTAGAGCAGAAAAAACTTAAAAAAACAGATTGAAAGAGACTGAGGAAAAATTGAATAGGAAAGTGAAGGCATATGTGACATCATATACAAACTGAGGCATCTAGAGAAGCTCACCATCTGGAAAATGTTCATAATACTTGTACTAGATACTTCATAGGACTGTTGTAAGGCAATAACTTTGTAAATCACTTGGACTATAGATAGAACAATTACAATAATAATGATTGTTCATGAATATTATGGAAATGTTTTGCATGACTACACATATATAACCTATATTGAATTGCTTGTATCAAATTAGATTTTACATTGAATTACATTGCTATTTCAGATTATACTATAAGCTTTTTGAAGGCAGGGATTATCTTTTCCTTCTTTATAGGTACCCAGAACTTAGCACAGTGCCCGGCACATATTAGGCGCTTAATACATTTTTGTTGAATAAAATTTAATATTCAATGAAGGAGAGTGGGGAAGGGTAGAAAGGAGAACTTTCTAGAACTCAAAGTTTTAAAAATAAATGTTAAAAATTGCTTTTAAATATAACTGGGGGAAAGGAAAATACTAAATAAAGGAAAATTTAAAAATAAAATTAGAAAATAATATGGATGCTATTTTATTTTGCTTGTTTCAGTTCTCATCACTTTTTATTTGAATTATCATAATAGCCCCTTAACTATCCACCCATTCTTTTCACTCCTATGTAATCCATCCTGCAGAGACTGCCAAATTAATCTTTTTAGAGCATAAATCTTATGTCATTTCTCTATTCAAACACTTGAGAAACTTCCCATTGTCTACAGTATACAGTTTAAAACTCTTTAAACTGACATTCAAGAACCTTCAAAATCTTGTTCCATTCTACCTTCCCAATTTTATATCATGATATGCCCTTCACATATTTTATACTCTAGTCAGACTTAATGACTGATTATCAAATATATATATATATATACATACACATATATATGTGTATGTATATATATAAACTCATTATCCTACACTGTTTCCCTATTTCCTGACTCCATATTATTTTACTCATGCTACTCTCTATTTAGAATGTTCCTTGCCCCATACTGTATTCAATTCAATAAACATTTATTATGCATATATGTGCTAGACACTGTGCTAAGTTCTAGGCATATGTAAAGAGGCAAAAGACAGTTTGTGCCCTCAAGAAACTTACAATCAAATAGGGGGGAAAATACAACAAATATAATCAAAGCAAGCTATATATAAGGTAAATAGGAAATAATTAAAAGGTGGAAAGCATTAGAATTAAGAAGTGTAAATTTCCTGTAGAAAAGGGGATTTTATTTGAGTCTTAAAAGAAAGGGAGCTCAATAGTTGTAGTAAAGGTAATAATGTATAGTAGGCACGGTGGACAATCAGAGAAAATGACTGGAGCCAAGATATGGGGCATTTTTTTTTTTTTTTTTGTGAGACTGCAAGAAGGCCAGTGACTTTGGATGGAAAAACACATGGGGAATAAATTGTAACAATACTAGAAAGCTAGAAGGGGACTAAGTTATCAAGGACTTTGAATATCAAACAGAATCATAGGAATTTATTGAGTAGTGCAGTAATGTGATTAGACCCATATTTTAGGAAAATCATTTTAGTGACTGAACGAAGAATTGATAGGAATGGGGAGAAACTTGAGGCAGAGACACCTCCCCCCTCCAGCAGACTATTGCAGTAATCTAGATATAAGTGATAAGAGTCTACATTAGAGTGATTGTAGGGTCAGAGGAAAGAAGGGTGCTGATCTGAGGGATGTTACAAAAATGAAATCAATAGACCTTGCAAACATCTTAGATGTGGGGGCTGAGGGATAGTTTGAAAGATTGAGAGGATGGTGTTGTTCTTCACAGTAACATGGAAGGTGTTGGGGGACTATTTAGATAGAAAGATAATGAGTTCTCTTTTGAACATAATTGAGTTTAAGACATTTACTGGACATACAATTTGAGCTATCTAAAAAGACAGGTGGAGGTGTGATAGAGTTTGAGGTAGGAAAAAAAAAATTAAGAATCATCAGCATAAAGATGGTAATTAAATCTATGTTAGCTGATGAGATCAGCAAGTGAAGTAATATAGAGTCAGAAGAGAAGAGGCTCCAGCACAGGAGCATAAGGGACACCTACTGTTAAAGGGCACAAGATGGAGGAAGATACAGCAAAGGAGGCAAAGAAGCAGTGGTCAGGTAGGTAGGAGAAAAACCAGGAGAATGTAGTAATGTCCTTACTTTCCTTCAAGGTCTCTGTTTTAAATGTACTGTCCTCCAAGAAGTTTTGCCTGAGACTCTTCTATTGCAGATAAAAATAAGAAGCCACTTATTTGTAATCTCACTTTATGCCTCTCATTATAGTATTACTAAATAATAGCATTTATATAGCACTTTGCAAATTATTTTACATGTTATCTCATTTAATTCTTTTTTCTTTTAACAATTTTATTATTTTTACCAATCTTTTTAAACTCTGGATTTCAAATTCTCTCCCTCCCATATCCAATTGCAAACAATATGATATCAATTATACATGTGAAATCATGCAAATCATATTTTTCACATTACAAAAAAGCAAAAAAAAAAATAAAGGGAGAAAAGATATTTCAGTTTGCAAAGCTCATGAGCTCTATCTCTGAAGTTTTTCAGTTGATTATTACAACAACATTGCTGTTACTGTGCAAATAATATCCTGGTTTTTCTCACTTCACTTTGCATCAGTTCGTATAAATCTTGCCATGCTTTTTTTTTTTTTTTTTTTTTCCTGAAACCTCTCCCTCATCATTTCTTCTAGCACAATAGTACTCCATCATAATCATATGTCATGATTTTTTCACTAATTCCTCATTAAGAAGCATTTTTCAATTTTCAGTTCTTTACTACAAAAGAGCTGCTATAAATATTTTTATACAAATAAGCCCTTTCACTTTTTCCTTTATGTCTTTAGAGTACAGAACTAGTAGTGATATTGCTGGTTGAAAAATATTCACAGTTGTATAGTTCTTTTAGCATAGTTCTGAATTGTTTTACAGAATGGTTTAAATAGTTCTCAATTTTGCCAAAAATTTATTGTTGCACCTACTTTCTATTATTCCCCTCATCTAAAGATGTGAAGTGGTACCAAACTATTGTTTTAATTTATATATCTTTAGTTAATAGTGATTTAAAGCATTTTTTCCTATGGCTACAGTTTTGATATTTTCTCCAAAAAACTGCCTGTTTATATTCTTTGACCATTTATCAATTGAGGAGCAATTTTTTTTTTTTATAAATTTAACTTGATTTCCTATATATTTAAGAAATAAGGACATATAGCAGGGAAAGTTGGTATCAAAATCTTTGACATTTTTGTCTATGGTATTTTTTTTAGCAAAATGTAGTTCCCTGATTATCTCTTTTAATTAGGTCTATTTTTGCTTTTGGTTTGTCTAAGATCATGATTTCTACCTTTGTTTTCTTCTTTTTAAAAAAATTTTATCTGATGTATACTAGAACCTGCTCTTGCTCTTTATTTTAATTCTCCATGGGTCATTCTGTTTCAAGTGTGTCTCTTGTAAACAATATGTTCTTGGATTCTGTTTTCTAATACATTCTGCTATTTGCTTCTGTTTTATGGGTGACCTTCTCCAATTCCCATTCACAATGATTATTAACTATGTATTTCCTTCCATTTTATTTTCTTCTGTTTATCATCCTCTCTGTCTCTCTCTCATTATCTTCAGTATTGTTAGTGCCTCTTTAAAAAAATCAAACTGGTTAATTCTCTTTAAAATTTTTTCTTATATCACTTTCTTTCCCTCCCTCTTAATTTTTCCTCCACCACTCTTATCACTTTCTTTAATTCTCCCAGTATTTCTTATTGGACTCAGAGTCGATTAACATTTTACTTTGAAGCCTTGTTTATAGGTATTTTCACATATTGTCTTCTGAGATTGTCTTGGTCTTTCCTGCCATTATAGTTGCTTTTTATAATCAAGTTGTTGTCCTCCTTTCTCCTCCTCCTCCTCTTCCTCTTCCTCCTCCTTCTCCTCCTCCTCCTCCTCCTCTTCCTCCTCCTCTTTCTTCTCCTCCTCTTCTAAGTCACTATTGACTAGACAAATACAAATTAAAACAACACTTTGGTACCACCTTACACCTTTTACAGATGAGAAAATAGGGCTAAAAGAGTTTAAATGAGTTATCTAGGTTCACAAAAACTTTGTCTGAAGCAGAATTAGAAATTTACCTTAAAGTCTAGTATTCTATGTTTTATCTACCTTCCTAGATTATAATTAAGATCTGGAAATACATCATATCTAAACTTTACATTTTCTTATCTATATCTTTATAACTTGTAGTGCAGAGTTACAAATATTTGTTAAAAGATAAGAATAAGGTGCCTCAAATGCCTCCTGGGCTTGAAAATTGAATGACTATTTGATGAAGCATATTAAGTATCAAGACTTGAGTCCCCTTCTAACTCTGACATTCTGAGATCCCTTCCTTATCTGACATTCCAAGTTCATTTTGGAATGTCCATTGAGCCTTGACATTTCCTGTTCTGAGGTCATTTTATAATTTAACACTTTAAGAAGAATTCCTATAGACTGAAAGAATATATATTCTTTTCTCTAACCTAGTATCATTTGTCAAAAAGGGAGTTTTTGATACAAAATCAGAAATATTTCTTTCTTTTAATATTGGTTGTGTGCAATGTCAGTTGTCCTAGACATTCCCCCTCCTGAGTTTTCGCTTTATTATTGAGACAGTTTAAAAGGCTTTCAAAATAAGACAGCACTTGTGCCTGCTCACTATCCAGATTCATTCAGATTCGCAAGGAGCTTGTCATCTAGGTCTCTACATTAGAATAAAGGGCCATGGAATTCAGCTTTGGAAAGGAATCTAGGTAAAGACATTTTAGTTGATACATCAACAAAAAAATAGAATGTGCCTCACCCTATTATCTGTTTCTTGCAAAGCAGGTAGAGGAGGCAGGCCCTATAAGCTCAGACCATAAAGTTCAGGAAAAGATGAGGTGGAAGATAACAGCAGGGGTTGTGGATAAATGGGAAATTATACCCTCAAGCTGTGGACAGAATTAGGGAATTATGCAATGTATCCTGAAAGAGGTTCAGAATCCAGAACATTAAACATGGAAAAGACTTTAGAAAAAAAAAAAGGGTAATGGTAGCTAAAAAAAAAAAAATCTCAGAAGAATCAATCAATCAAAACCACTGATTAAATAATTTTTGTGATTGGTCATTGTATTATACACTAATTACAAAGAAAAATATCCTGAGCTCAAAGATCTTACATTTTAATAGAGAAGACAACATGTACATAGATAAAAGATACATATAGATTAGATATAAAGTAAGCTCAGAAAAGAAAGTCTTTGAATCTTAAAGCAAGTCAGCAAGCATAAGAGGAAAAGATGAGGAAGAAAACCATTCTAGTCACAGTGGACAATCAGAGTAAAGGCATGGATAGAAAATAAAGGATCATGTTTTGGACCATAGAATGTAAATACAAAAAGGATAGAAAGAAGTCAAATTATAAAGTACTTGAAATGCAAAACAGAGGAAGCCACTGGAGTTTACTCAGTAGAGGAGTGACCTAGTTAGACCTGCATTTTGGGAAAATCATTGGGAAATTGTATGGAAGTTGAATTTAAAGAGGGAAAGAGACATTTGAAGCAAGGAAGTCCATGAAGAGGTTATCATGACAGTTATTATAATCAGAAAAGTAATGATAGGCTGTGAGTTAAGAGAAGATATATATGGAAGATGTTGAAATAGAACCTCCCCCCCCCTTCTCCCCCCGGACCAGAACTAGAAGGGACCTCAGAGCATAGAATTTTGGAGTTAGAAGAGAATACAGAATATTGGCAATGCAAGGGACCTCAAAATGAAAAATATTCAATCTGGAGAGGAACTCAGAATGCACAATTTTTGAGCTGCTAAACTACAGAGAAAGATCATCCTTTTAGAGGTCCAAGAGACATCATAATCAACATCTTAAAGTTATAAGCCTTGCCTAGTAAAGTCTGAATGAGTGTAGCAATGATCTAGCAGTCATTGTGTTGTTGTTGTTGTCAACCATACTTCATTTCCCTCTGAACTGGGCTTATGACTTTTAGAATTTTACCACTATGCCTCCATGTACTCTCCCTACCTCCCATCTCCTTTTTAGTTCCCTTATTGTTATCTTTCCTAGCTAGAATGTAAGCTCCTTGAGGATAGGGACTATGCTAGTTTTTGCTTTTATTTGTATCCCCAGAACTTATCACAATGCTTAAACACAGTGAACATTTAATAAATGCTTGTTGCCCGCCTAGTCACTAAACAACCTCTACCTAGATCTTTCCATATGTGCATCTACTCCCTTTCACCCAGATCATATATATCCCTACACATGGAGATAGATTATCTATCTGACAGTACATTCAACTACCTACATGGAATCATAGCATATTAGACAGGCAACTACGTCAGGGCTCAATTACATCAATTTCTATTTTACAGAGAAAGAAATGGGAATCCAGAATGGGAAAGTGATTTAATCAAGATTGCATAATGTTTTAACAGGAAAGACAGGACCTGAATTCCTAGTTTCAATTAAGATTAAGCTCATGCCCCTAATTTATATATGACTCCTTACCTGATTCTTCCAGTTGTTAAGTCCCTATGTGATAAAGCATCACCACTACAGGAACTAATATTTACATAGTGTTTAGTATAAGCCAGAGACTATGTCAAGTGCTTTACAATTATTATCTCATTTAATCTTCACAACAACTCTGGAAAGTAGGCGCTATTATTATGCTTGTTTTACAGATGAAGACCTGAGGCAAAAAAAAAAAAAAAAATTGTGACTTGCCAAGGGTTACACGGCTAGTTTCTTATTTGAGTCCAAGTCTTCCTGGCTTTTGACTTAGTGTGCAATCCACTGTGCCACTAGCTACCCCTCAAAAACCCAACTCCCATTTATTTATATCTATTTCAAATCTATTCACATATATAAAAGGAGCAAGAGTTACCTTCGGAGAAGAACAACTAAAATCAGTTCCCTCCTTTAAAACACACAGATTGTGTGATTTTGGGAAAATCATATAATCTTTTACTGCTCCAGGCAATTGAAAAGAAGATGCCAACCTACACCAGTGGAGGGACTTTCCTCATCCATAAGTTCCCTATGACAAAGAAGTCACAAATTCTATCCTTCTCCCTAGTTCTTCCAAAAGAATGTAATCTCCTTGAGATCAGGGGCTATTTCTACTTTGGTCTTTTTTGCATGGCTATTCAACACTATCCAGAGCATAGTCCATCCTTAATACATGCTGGCTGATTTAGAGATTGCTGTAGTAAACTGTCATCTACATTTTGCCTTAAGACTTCTGAGGTTGAGGAACTTATTACCTGTCTTGGCAGACCATTATATTTCTGGAAAGTTTTAATTGCTAGGCAGTTTTCCCTAATATTTTGTCAAAGTCTGGTAATCTGGAAATTTTATCCATTGGTCCTAGAGCTGTCCTTTCTGGGGCCAAGCCAAACAACTCTCATATCTTTTCTATAAAAGACTACACAGAATCAGATGAAGGACATAAAGCCCCTTGTAATGGTCCAGAGCTAGAGAAATGTGAATTGTTATACTCATTATTTTTATGAAAAGCCTGAGGGCATGAATGATTCTGGTTAATTTTTTAGTTTTTATATATGTAAATATAATATACTATGTACACACAATGTAATTTATATTTATATAATATACATATCTGTATGTGCATATGTGTGTGTGTGTGTATATATATATATATATGTATGTATTTTTACACATATATACATTATTTTATTCTTTTGTTAAATCCTTTTGGGCTTATCAGTTCCTCTACTAGCCGGGGAGCTGCTGCTTATGTTACTGTGTCCAACTTTAATCAGAGCACAGTAACACATCTTATTATATAGACACCAATGAAATTAGCCCATTTCTTTATGCAGACAAGCCTCTGCTGCACTTGAACTATCTCTTGGAGCCACTCCCACATGAGCTAAATTGACTGACACTATCCTGCCAATGTCTATATTAGTACTAAGGGTTAAGGATCTGGCCCCTTTGTTCAGATGCTGAAGATGAGCTAGCGCGTCGGTGTGAACAGCTTTGACATCTCTGCAGTCCAAGTCTGTAACAAAGGCTTCTGCAGATAGAGAGTCAACTTAGTCTTCTCTGCACTCTCAGATAAGAGCCATAGCAAGGATAATCAATTCCAAGACTAATTTGATTCATCAAACATGTAGGACCTACTATGTGTAGAGACATTCTCAGTGTTACACAAATTCTACAAGTGAGATTTAGCAGCACCAGTAGAAAAGGCTGAACTAGGTTTCAATACCAAATGGTGTAAAGCAACTATCTCAGCCAATGATAATGTTCTCTCCCTTCAGTATCCTGTGATATGAGGACTCTTCCATGTTGTATTAAAAGGAAAATTACAGCCCAGATGAGAGGCTTATTAATGCAGCCATAAGTTTTCATTATGTAACTGTAAGAACACATTCTTATATAGGAGATCTAAACTATATTCAGGAATGCTTGCATATTATTAAATAAAATATACTGCAATGCTTTTGCTTGTCATATTTCTGAACTTTGAAAAAAAGCTATTTCTGTAGAGCTGATACATTATAAAATAAGGGATCCCAAAAAGGCTATGTGGGCATATAAACAGTACATATGTTGATCTAGAAAAGTAATGACAGATTATCCCCTTTTACCCTTTCAAGTCAAAACAAATGAACAAGCATTTATTAAATATCTATTATGCCAAGCATTGTCTTAAGTAGTTTATAAATATTATCTCATCTGATCCTCATAACAATCCTGAGAGGTAGGTGCTGTTTTCCAGTTAGACAAATTGAAGCAGATGCAGATTAAGTGGCTTGTTTAGAGTCATACAATTAGTAAATACTCGAGGCTGGGCTGGAAGTTAGGTCTTCCTGACTTCAGGTCTAGTGCTCTAATTGTTGTGCTACCTCACTGCTTTACAAGTAAGTGTAGGACATAATTTAGCTACTAAGTAGTGAGGTCCTCAAGTCACCAGTTAAGTACTTCGTAAGAAGACATATGCAAACTCAATATATCCTATAAATCATTCTCTTATACAAACATCTGCTCTTCCCACATCCCAAAAAAGAAAAAAAAAAAACCTCATTATTATCCTTTCATTCATTCAGGTTCAAAAAGTGGGAACCATTTAATTTCCTCTTTCCCCTTATTCAGCCCTGTTATCCAGTCCATTGCCTAAACTTGTTAATTCTACCTTCACAACCTCTCTAGCATCTATCCTCATCTCTTCATTCAGATTTTACTATAGTGCAGGCCTTTATCACTTCCCATCTAGAGTAATGTAGAATCCTCTTAATTGATTTCATTATTTCCAGTTTCTCCCTTCTCCAATCCAGCATATATATATATATATATATATATTATATATATATATATATATATACATACACACACACAGCTGATATTTCTAACACAGCTCTTAATATGTTTTTCTCCTGCGTAAAAATCTTCAGTAGCTATCTAGGATAAAATACAAAGTCCTTGGCTTGGCATTTAAAGTTCTTCATAATGTGGCTTCCTTTCCATTTTTCTTTCATTTTGCTCCCCTCCACATATAAACATATGCACTTTCTGATCTCTTAAATGTTCTTGTTCTCTCTTGCTCTGTGTCTCTCTGTCTCTGTCTCTCTGTCCGTCTTTCTCTTTTTCTGTTTCTCTCTCTCTCTGTATATATATATATGTAAGTATCTATTTATATAATATGTATCTATATCTATATACTATTTCATCTCATTTCTATGTCCTTGCAGATATGGTCTACTATGTATGGGACAAATTTGTTCCTCTAGTCTTAAAATCCTTAGTGTCCTTCAGAAATTAGCTTAGGTTAGAAACCTCTAGCTCCTAGTGTGTACTCCTTCATGATATTACTCTTACTTCATATTATTTTGTATATATTTGACTTTTGCTTTTCTTCATATGTTCTATAATCCCACTGGAATGTAAGTTCCTTGAGGGAAACCCCCTTTTTTGTGTGTATGTCTGAATCTTGCAGAGTCCAGGACAATTCATAACAGAAGTTTGTCCAGGACAATTCATAACAGAAGTTTAATAAATTGTTTTAAAAAATTGAAGTGAATATAATATGTAAGGCCTACTACTGAAGAAAAGAGAAAGCTTAGTTAATAAGCAGAGCTAGTCTTCATGAAGTTTGTATGCAAAGAGGGGAAAAGGAGGAGCTATAAATCATACATAAATAATTATCATACAATATAGTAAATACTAAAAGCATGAGAGGCACAAAATGTGTTCTAGATTTCCATGGAAATGAGGAATAGTCATCATCCACTGAGTACTAGGTACTCCCTGATCATCATGACTAACTGAGGACATCAGAGATGCTTCATGGAAGAGGAAATATTTGATAGTTCAGATTTAAAGAATGTTTAGGAATTCAATAGGCAGAAATATAAAGGAGAGAATTGCAGGAATTAGGAATAGTGAAATCAAAAGCTTAGAGGTAGGAGAACATAGTTGTATTGAGAGAGCAGAAGCAGAAAATATTTCATTACTTGGTGGGGTCTAATGTAATAAAGCTGGAGAGACAGAATGATTCTACCTCTCATATCTTCTTTGATCATTCTTCTCCAAGTTAAAATAGCCAGTTCCTTAAAATAGATCCTTATATGATGCACAGTGAAAGCCCTTCACCACTCTTGTTGATACCCTTTGAATGCTCTCAAGTTCATCAATGTCCTTAAACTGTTTTATCCAGAGCTAAACACAACAGTACAAATGTGTGCCCAGGGCAGAGTACAATAAGACTAAGATCTTACTGTTGCTGGAAGCTGTGCCCTTAGTACAACCTAATGACATTAGCATTTTTGGCTGCCACATTACACTTCTAATATTGACCTTATAGTCCACTAAATTCCTCAGATTTTTTTTCTAGATTAACTGCAGTTTATCCATGCTTCTCTCATATTATACTTCTGAAACTGCTTTTCTGTACTCCAATGTAAGGCTTTACCTTCTAACAATTTCATTTTATTAGATTCAGTCCAATTTTCTAGTATATCAAGATGATTGAGCCTGACTCCTTCATCCACTGTTAGTTATCTATCTCAATCTTGTGTTATATGTACATTTGATGTACATATGTTTTTATCCAAGTAATGTCAAATAGCACTTGGCCAAATAAACAGAGATCTTGGAAGTACTTCATTGGATACCTACTACTATGATGACATTAAATCATCAATAGCTATAAACCAATGTATTGAGAAGGGGCTGACCAGGATGAAAAGAGACTGAAGACCATATAATGTGAAGATACATTAAAGAAAATAAAGATGTTTAGCTTGCAAAGATTTTCTAGGGAGAGGGAAAAGGTTTTCTATGTCAAAGATCTATTAAATATATTCTTTTGTCCTATGATGGCAGAAGTAGGGATAATGGATAAAAATTCAGAAGTAAGTTTAGGTTTTGTCTAAGGAAAGACAAAATGAGCTGTCCCAGAGTAGAATAAACTACTACGGAAAGTAATGGGCTCTTCTACATTGGAGGGCACTTTTTAAAAGTTTTCAAGAAGAGGCTGGTTGACTTTCAGCCTAGTTATAGACTTGATTGACTAGCTTGGATTAGATGTTCTGTGAAATCACTTCCAATTCTTAAGTTCCATGATATTCTTAATAAATATCTTTGATGGCAGTTATACTTTCTTGAGATATGATAGGCTTAACTGGGACCATGAAGTTACTATTTATAATCACATGAACATCTTCTAGAGGAGAAAACTAAAAAAAAGGAAAACAAACAATTTAAAATCCCAAACTGATTGGACTGAGCCTTGCATCCATAAGAAATTGAAATGGGAAAATATTTTATTAAAATGATATACTGAATGTTTGATTTTCCTTTTCTTCAGCTTCATGTGATTAAGCCCAATCTAAACTATGCATTGTTATGGCATGTTTCAGTTTTTAATTTTTTTTTTATTCTGAGTATAACACACTGTATCTTTTCTGTAAAAGTCCATACTGATTTTGCTGACCCACATTAACTTATGTTAACCTGTGAAAGCTTCTATCAACCAAACTAAAATTATACTAGGTAATATTATTTCAAATTGATCCACTTTCTTTACCAACTCACACTAACTTTACTGAGCCCATACAAGCCCTACTAGCCTATCCTCATTCCCAAAAGATGGTATGATGCAATGAAAAGATCAGTGGATTTAGAGTCTAGATAGAGGTAGGAAGAACACTAGTCTTATATGTTCCAGTGACAATTTCCTTTCACAATTATTCATACTAGATTTTTCTTGAGGTTCCTTTTAAATCTAACTTTGTGATTCTATGGGTCACAGGACCTGGGTTCAGATTACAGCTCTGATACTACATGTGTGACCTTGAAATAAGCCAATTCACTCACCAGTAAAATGAAAAAATTAGACTAGGTGAACTCTAAAGTCTTTCTCTTCTTATAATCTTATGATTTTTCTAAACCTGTTTCTTAATTAGCAAGATAAAGAATTTGTACTCCAAGTCCCCTTTTGGAACAAAAATATATAGTTTTATAGCAGTGGCTCACACTGGCCAATTTCCACTTGCATTGGCCCACACTGATTGATGCATGCACATTTTCCAATTCATACTTGTCAACACTAGCTCATAATAGATATTAGCCTTCTCCATCCAACTCAGTTCACACTGGCTTTTATTATTTTATTTAAGCTGGTAGCATGTATCTCCTTTCACTGAATTGTGGGGCAATATGACATACAAACTAAAGGAGGAATTGCTTGCTGTCTTTACCTGTCTGATGATGATTCCTACTTAATCCTGCAAGCCTGGTTTGTATCCAATTGCAATCAGCAGCAGCAGTATTTCTATATGAGTGTGGACTATAGGAATATGCTAAAGGAATGGTAAATAGGACTTCACCATTACTTTGATGAAAAAAAAAAGTTTGCTGTTTTCCCTGCCTTTCAGTTGACACCTAACAAGACAACTTGATATTTTAATGCCTCGCAGTTAATCTTACATTTATAGAGCACTTTGTACTTTTCAAAGCACTGGCACATATATTAGCACATTTGCTCCTCACCACAACACTGCAGAAAAAGTAGGGCAAGGATCCTTGTCCCTATTTGACAGATGAAGCAAGTGTAACACAGAGAGGGCAAGTGACTTACGTAGGGTCACATAGAATTAGTGGCAGAACTGGGACTAGCCTTTAACTTTCCTGACTCCCAACCCAACTCCCTCTACTCCCAACTAGGATGGTGCTTCTACCTAACTTCCTGGTATACAACATTCTTTCTTTTCCCATTGTGCCTCTATGCCAGCAATCTCCCATAGCTACAATGCTTTCTATGAACTACAGACACTTTGGCAGTTTTTGATGGAGGGATAGCTCTGGAATCAGTAAGTCCTGAATTCAAATCCATTCTTACATACTTACTAGCTGTGTGATTGTGTACAAGTCATTTAACCTTCATTTCAGTTTCCCTATCTGTAATGTGGGGACAATGGTAGTCCCTACCTGGATGGGTTATTGTAGGATTAAATGAAATAATATTTAATATTTAATAAATCTTGCTATTATTGTTGTTATTATTTATTCTCTTTTCACTTCTTTCGAAGAATTTCTAATTTCCTTCAAAGTACAGCTCATGTGATACCTCCTACACAGGGCCTTTCTTATTCTCTCGAGTTATTACTCTCCCACTTGACATAAGTTATTTGGCTTGGAACCATCCAGCAGAATATAAACACTTCTAAGGAAAGAATTGTTTTTTTAATTCGTTCCTTTTTCAGTGAAGGGAAGGGAGTAAGCTTTTTCTATTCTCATCTCCTTTTATAATTTTTTGCTTATAGTAGATACTTAATTGCTTATTGTAAATTGTTATCTTAACTATCTCAGCTCCCATTTCAACATAAATGATACCTATATCACTCAGAGTGGTCACCTTTCTCCATTTCTTGGCTTCTCTCATCTCCTTTTCAGTGT
This sequence comes from Antechinus flavipes, assembly GCF_016432865.1. NCBI lineage: Eukaryota > Metazoa > Chordata > Mammalia > Dasyuromorphia > Dasyuridae > Antechinus > Antechinus flavipes. Next base: position 403,161,819 of record NC_067399.1, on the reverse strand, counting down.
CTATGAAGCCTGTCATTCTTTTACAGTTAATTTCAAAAATGATGGGGGGGGGCAGAGAGAGTATGTACAGCACAAGCTATACATATTTTAAATATGTACAAATTTATTTTTATAAAATTATATAAGGAGTAATCATAAATAAACAAACCATTATCTCACTAAATTAGAAAGCTCTTTTTTGATTCTCACAAAAAACCTATGAGAAGTTAAAATAAGAACTATTTTGTTCTCATTGTACAGATAAGGATTTTTGGAGGTAAAATGATAGATGTAAAATACTATGCTCTTGTTTGTGCATAATAGTTTATAAAGATACTTCTGACTTTATATTCCTTAAATGCTGTTTTCCAGTTTATAAATCTTGTCATTTTATATAGAAAAAAAGTGAGATCCAGGGAGGGCAAATGATCTGCTTAAAGTTACAAGGTAAATTAATAGTTGATCCAATGTTTAAAGCAAGTTCCAAGTCCCATGCTCTCTCCTTAGTATTGAATTACCTTTGTTTGGCTTGTGCTGTGAATATTCCCTTTGTCTTCCCCCACACTTTTTTTAATTAGCTGTGGAAGAATGACAGGCTTCATAGATGTTAAATAAGAGATGAAAGAAGTCAAGAAATGGAAAAAAGATGATCAATCTGTCTGATATATAGGTATCATTTATGTTGAAATGGAAGCTAAGATAGCTTTTAGCTTTACTACACTCCTGGAGACTATATTTCCAAATGAATTCTTCTAGACAAACACTTTAACCCTCACTATATGTATAGCTTCTTAAGAGATATGGTGCTCATGATAAGGAGGGTGATATTTTTGCCAACCTCTGACCTGAAGTAACATGTTTAGTTCTAGAAATCATAAATTATGAGGGATTGATAAATTGGATTAAATTTAGAGGAGAACAACTTAGATAGAGAGGAACCTGGATACTCTGCTATGAAGATCATTTAATTGAAATGGGGCATTTAGGTTGGAGAAAAGAAGAACAAAATAACATGATACAATGACATGATCATTGCACCTAAATATCTTTGAGAAGTGTTCATATAGAAGAATAAAGCTAGTCCTGCTTAGGCCCAAAAGAATATCTGAGAATGTAGAATCATAAAATTTAGAGTTAGGAAGGCATTTCTCCAAGGACATTCTCATTTCTTTGAGACTATTTAGTCCAACCTATAGTTGAAAGGAATCACCACCATGACAAGTGGGCTTAACATCCTCTAGTTAAATACTTTTAAAGAAAGGTACAACCACCACTTCCTAAGTTTTCCTGTTCACTTTTTGGATAGTTATAGTTATGAGAAAGCTTTCCCTGACATTAATTCAAAATTTGTTTTATAGCAGAGAGACCTTCTTAGCACACAGAGTTGTTCAAAAGTGGAATGGACTGCTTCAAATAGAAAGTAAGTTTCCTAGAAATTCTTAAGCTGAGCCTGAGATACTTGGTAGGAATCTTTCAGTAGGAATTTGTTATTCAGGCACACACTGGACTTGATGCCTTATGAAAATCCATCTAGCTCAGAAGCCTATGGTTCTCTAAATTCTCTCAAAGGAACTTTATCTCAAAGTATGGAAGCAGGAAAAAGAGAAATCTGTCCATCTGCTTGAAGATATAAAGTGTGTGTGTGTGTGTGTGTGTGTGTGTGTGTGTGTGTGTGTGCGCGCGTGAAGGGAAAGGTCAGACTGGGAAAATGTATTTAAAGGACCAGTTCACTGAGACACTAAATGGTGAAGTGCTTGAGTTCTGACTATTAATTTTTTTTTTTAGCTATACAACCTTGTGTAATCTATTTAATGTTTCTAAACTTCAACTTTAACATCTAGAAGAGATACTACTATATGTACTATTAATCATACATACATACTGAATCCTGTCTTTTCCATTTAACAGCTGTGACAAGTCACTTAACCTCTCTGGATTCTCATTTTCCACATCTATAAAATAAAGTATATGGATTTAATATTGGAAATAATATTTGCAATAATTGTTTCATAGGAATTCTGAAAAGAACACCATGCATAAGAACACTTTGCAATGATAAAGTATTCTGAATGTGAACTTCTGTTATGGTACCTTTATTTTAGTTTGACTCAACTAACATTTAGTCTTTCTAAGAACTCATTTATTTGAACATGTTCAATGTTTTGCACTTTGACAATCTTCAGAGTTCAGAAAGTATGGATTTGTTGTGATCTGTTCTAATTTTCTATTTATTTATTTATTTATTTATTTATTTATTCATTCATTCATTCATTCATTCATTCATTCATTCATTTATTTATTTATTTTTGCCTTCCAAATAGCAGTTAGGTGATGCAATGGCATCTAGAGGTAGGGACACCAGAGTCCAATTTCTATCTCAAATACTATCTATGTGATAAATAATTGAGTCACTTATGATATTTGCCATAATTTCTTTATTTGTAATGGGTTTAATAACAACTCTTTCAGGGTCATTGCCAGGATCAAATGAGATAATATTTGTAAGTGCTTTGCAAACTTTAAAATACTCTACAAAATACTAGCTATTATTATAATGATTTATTCATTTCTTGAAAGAAAGTTAGAAGAGTCTATTAGAGCATAGAATTTTGGAATTAGAAAAGATTTTAGAAAACGTCTAGTCCAACCTTCTTATTTTATAGATATTGAAACAGAAGGAAAGTGCTTTAATCACAATTATGTAAAAAATTAGTTAGAGAATGGGGTTTTGAACCTAGGCCTCCTGATTTCCAGTTCAGTATTTTCACCACTAAAAGGTATTAACTTCTTTTTTTAAAAAAGCTTTAAAGATGTATTACTTAAAAATCCACACATTTGGCCAGTCTTGGCCATTCCTCTTTTACCCATAAACTTTCAATCTCTATCTGATCTCTGCCTCCTCAAAATAATTTTTTTTTCAATCCTCAGGTCATGATTTTTGAATTGGCTGTTTCCTTTTGTTGTAGTCAGAATACATTATAATGCTTATTCCATGGGGCCCAATTTCTGTCAGTAGTAACATCAGCATTTGTCTGGTTTTATTGCTACCCTTTGCATTGAGAATATATGCAAAATAAACCTTTAAAAATAAGTATCCAGGGGTTATGTAGCTATAACTCTGCAAAGGACTTCCTTAAAAAAAATAAATATAATTGAATGGGTTCAACTATTTGGTTTGCAAGTCAAATCCAGGGTCATGAAGCCTTTGTTTCTTCAAAATATTGACATGAAGAAACATTATCAAAAGGAGTCCTAGATGGTATCCCTAGGCAATCTTTCTTAATAGGGCTTCACCCTTGAAGTTCTTGTCTGTCTTCACTGACATTAAAGGCTGCATGACTAATAAATGGCAAAGCTTGGGCCTGAAGCTAGGTACCATAACTCCCAATTGTGGACACTTTCCAGTGGAATGGGTTCTTGGCCTAATCAACTGACTTGTTTCTGTGAACATCATTATGGGCCAAAAGGTAGCTCGAGGGATGTTCATGAGGAAAAGGAACTTTGAGCACTATCTTTTATCTTTAGGCAGTGACAACTTGGTTAAGCTGCCTCACTGGGGAAAAAAGCTGCTCTACTGAAGTGAAAAACTTTCCAGGTTATAGAAGTTTACCTCCTTTAAGTGCAAATCTTTTAAAAAGCATCATTAGAATATTTATGTGTATATATGTATATATACTACATTGGGATGTCTTTTTAAGAAGATAATGCTAAATATCATGTAATGTTAATGTTTTGGGTATCTGAGACAGGATTTGAACTCAAATTATACTGACTCCAAGTGTACCTTTCTATCTATTGGACTACCTAGATATTTAATTTAACTTACTACTAAGGCTACAATACATATATAAATAAGAATAACTCAAGATAGAAAATTATTATTTTTCCAAAAAAGAGGTCAAAAATATTTAGGAATGATGGGCATCTTCTTTCTAGGAGTATCAGGCAATGCTTCTTGAAGGAAGAGGCACCTCAGATAACCCTCAAGAGATGGAGATACAGAGTATTTCCTAGTTATCTCCCCATCATACTTTCTGCATTCCAGCCCTTCCCTTCATCAACCCTCCACTTATTCCTAACTACAATCTTGGACTATATTCTGAGGTTGTAAAACTCTGATAGGGGAATTTTCGCCTTATCTTGCAGGGAATGAGGGTTCTACTACTATTTCTAGTCCGTTTCTACATCCTAACTACCATCTTCTTCCCTTTCTCTTTCCAGTTTCCTGTCAGGTACTATTTTTCTTATTAGAATATAGCCTCCTGGAGGACAGGGACTGATTTAGTTATATTTATGTCCTCAGAATTTAGTAGAATCCCTTACACACAAGCACTTAATACATATTTTTCCTTCCTTCCTTCCTTCTTTCTTTCCTTCCTTCCTTCTTCCCTTTCATCTACCCTCTATCTATCTATCTACTCACCTACCTACCTATTCATCTATCTAGCTACCTATCTACCTAATTAGATAGAAAGGAAAAGTCTATTCAAGAAGTTTAGAAACATTAAATAGATTACACAAGGTTGTATAGCTAAAAAAAATTAACAGTCAGAACTCAATATACTAAGGCAACAGAAGGCAGGATGAAATTAAATAATACTGACCATATTCTAGTTTGATTGGATCATAAAATTGCATATTTGGAATCAGAAGGAATTTTAGAAATCATTGATCCCAACCTCTCATTTTACAAATGAAGAAATAGAGGCCTACAAAGTTAAAGTAGTTTGTACAAGGTTACATAGGCAGTAGACTAGATAATACTTGACCTAGCTTTTCTGACTCTAAACATAGTGTTCTTTCCACTGCATCACTGCTATAGTCCCTGACATGCACATTAAATAATAATATAAAATATATCAGGAAAATCAGGATAAACTTAGAGAAATATTTGCACAATAGGTATTATTCTAAGCTATCATGAAATGACTCTGGACTACTGAGGAGGATTTATCCCTTCACTAAATGGACCCAAATAACTTTATAAGCTGATGATTCTGGTATATCCACCACTGTTACCTATTGCTTCTCAGCACCAGCATTTAGCTAGTAATTTTACTTGCTTGAGTTCAGTTTTCTCATTCATAAAATAGGGATAATAAAATTTTGCTTTGCCACCTTATGTATTTCTTGTCTAGGAATGCCTTTGCAAACTAAGAAGAGATACAGAAATGGAAGTTACAATGTCATTCAAAGAGGATGAAGAAAGGAGCGTTCTGAACAGGGCAACCTCAGGAACAATATAGACATCCCAGAATTCAAAAGAGCCAACTTTGCCTAACTGGAGTTCCATCAATGTCATATGTTTCTACATTTAGGATGGTGTGCCAATTGCCCTAAATCACCATCTTATGAATATCAATCACCTTCAGCATTTTTATTTAATCAACTCATAGAAGGCCAGAACCAGAGCAAAGTCCACGTGCAGCCCTTCTCTGTGCACAAGATGGCTGATGACACATCATACTCCACAGAAAGAATGAGAGCCAGCAACCCACATTCTCAGTGAACCAAATGGCTGATTCACCCACAAACTTCCCTAGAACAAAATGGCAGGAGGCATCATGCCAAAGTAGCTTCCTTGGGAAATGAAAAATAACCAAGTAAATAAGCATTTGAACTGAATTGAATTGTTTGACATTTTTTTCCCTTTCTCAATAACTTTTTGAACTATAGACAAGTAATATTTCTTTCTTAGTTTCAGTCTTTTCTTCCATAAAAGATGAAAAATTGACTAGAGATTCTTCTGGCTCTAATATGACTACATGGGTTCTATTCCAAACATTGCTTCTAACATTGGCTAGTAACTTCACCTCTCTGGGTCTCAATTTACTTATCTATAAAATGAGATGGTTAGACCAGATGGTCTCTAATGTCTCTTTCCAGATCTTTCACTCTCTAGACTATGGTCTTAGGTCCCCCTCTAGCTATAAGAGTGTATGATTGTAGTGAGTAATTCTTTTTTTTTTTTTTTAAATAAGTGCTTTGTCTCAAATCATCAGGAGCTATCCTGTTCTTTCTTTTGCTCTAAAGTACATTAGATCTATCTTTCCTAGTCTTTGGCCTAAATTTCACTGATACCACAGAGCAGGAAGTCTGAGAAATATTAGCACTAAAAAGATGTTTGTGTAACTTGACCAGCCAATCTATTTTACCTTCATAAATCCTTAAATTTTAGTTGAATTCAGTTGAAAAGGAAAAAAAATGCTCAAAGAATATTTATTTATTTCTGATTTTCACAATCCTTTTTGCCCCTCTTCACCAAAACATCTGAATATCAAGAAAAGAAGTGTTCAAGTTTCTCTGGGGTTCCGGAAGGCTGGAATTAATTAGCATTCTCAGAGCATCTCATATCTGACTACTTTTTCCCCAGTAAAATTTTCTGTTCCAGAGAGTACTCTCTCAGTCGCTCTCTGCCTAATGCATTCTGTTTGATTTCCACTGAACAGCTCCTAAAAAGGAGACACTGAACCATTCCTCATACTGCATTTCAGTTCCTGAATACTAACTTTCTGGCAACTTTGGTTCTCAGTCTTTTTCATATCAAATAATTGTACATTTTACTGAAAGACTGATTGATACATGCTCTCTCTCTGTCTCTCTCTGCGTGTGTGCGTGCGTGCGTGTGTGTGTGTGTGTGTGGTGTGTGTGTGTGTGTGTGTGTGTCTGTCTGTCTGTCTCTGTCTCTCTCTCCTTTTGAATCTTAGTATTATTTGTCTTCTGGCCAGATTTCCTCTGGTATGGGGCTCTTGCCAAATCATGGAAGGGACAAATATGTTCAATGTGGCTGATTCATCAACAAGCTTCTAAGGAACAAAATGGCATCTATGGAGTGCTTATAATCTACATTTGTGGAGGGAGTCCCCACACTAATGGAATCATGGTTCTTTTACATAAGAATAATGGCAGATGTGTAATTAAACATACAATGTCAGAGCTGAAAAGGTCCTTAAAATACAATGAGCATGTGATATGAAAGTTGGAAGGGACCTTAAAAATCATCTCCAATTTATAGAGAAAACAGAAACCAAGAGAAGGAGTCATTTTTAAAAATTCTTTTTACACTTTTGGATTCTGTGTTACATAGGTACTAATAGCCATTTTTAGTACTTCATATTGATGGGAAAATTCTCAAAGGCTATGATGTTAAAACATAAGAATAAAGAAGTTTGAGTAAATTGTAAAAAGCTTCAAGTACAGGGGTAGGGATGGACAGAGAATATGTCCTCTGAGGAAAGACCAGACCTGCTAGGAGGGAAGAAGCTGCTCATAAATGTGATAAAATATTTTGGCCACGTGCAAACTGTAAAGAGCTATTTACTGATGTGCAGTGGGGCTATAAAATCTGTTTCTGGAAAGATTCCTCACAACTAATGAAATAAAGATTTTTGCAGGCAAATGGCACTGTACAAATAGATGTGTTAATAAGCATAACCTAATTAATCAAAACCATTGCCCTCTTGATCCAAGGTCATTCCTAATGGCTAAGATCAAGATGTTCCAAGTAGAATCCTATGGCAAGGCTGCCACTGTGACTAGCTACATATACTTAACCAGATCTGTCAGACTGGCAATTTCTTTCCACACTAAATTCATCCCAACCCAAATCTCTGTTACTGTTAGATGGGGAAAAAATTCTGAAACAAATTTTAGCAACAGGGAGATGAAGTGGTAGACAAAAAAAGTTTCCTTCCTCCTCACCTATCTAGCCCTGAGAATAGAAAGGGAGCCTATAAGAAACTGACATTTTCCTTGCCTGTAGGAATTACATGTGGGTATAATTGAATATTGCTATGAATGTCTGGTGACATATATTTGTGAGGGACTTGCTTAAGGTTTCCTGGATTGAGAGGGATATAAGTCATGATTCATCAAAGTTGATGAAACTATGCAAATGCAAGAGATAAATGCCATTCTGGAGAGTTGACACAGAACTAGGTGGGAAAGTTCAGAGAAAGTTAGGAAGGGCACTAGTTTGTACCTGGAGGAGGATCTAGGAGGTAGTAGGGGGATGAATTAAACTGGAGGGCAGAAGGAAAGCATTTAAGGCCTTTTTATGATAGCAAAAATGCTTTACATGTAACAGGACCTGAATTCCAAAATGCTACATGAATATGAAGGCTCTGGTGCCTCTGACATAATTGCATGGGGGAGAAGGGGACAACTATTAAGCCACATCACCAGTAACAATCAGCTAAGTTCAAGGGCTAAAGTATCACCAGCATCTATCATCTATGGAAAAAGAGGTGCCTTAGGTCTCTGCCAAATATAAGCTCTCACCTTTATTTCCTTGTTCTCTCCCACTATTCTCCACAGGAAACCTATGGTTCCAAATATTTCTACTGGGTATATAAATTGATAGACTAAGCATAACTGAGAAATACAATATACATAAGAGGGAAGAAAAAAAATTATCTAAGTCACTATGACCTATACATACAGTCCACTCAGAATTGTACTATATTGCCATATTGCTCAGTATTAGCTGGTTAATAGAACGCTCTCAGTATGGAATGTATATTCCCACAAAGTCTCAGGCAGCTGTGTGCTGGATTCAATCATTACATTTTCAGTGTCAGCTCTGGCAACTAAGAAATTGGCAAATGCTATAAATCAAGGCTTGATTTATTGTTTTGTTGCAGACTTAAGAAAAAGTTGGAGAATGTTTTAATAATGGAGATTAAATTTAAAAGTGTGCTCTCCATACACATCCTCCCTCTTCTCTCCAGAGATATTGTTAAACTTACCACCATACACCTGGATCAGAGCATTCATACTTAGACCAGGAGGCTCTAGGGGGAAAAGGGTATTCTAAAAGTCAGGAACACATTGGTAGTAATAGACAAAATGAATTAGCTACATTTCCAACAATTTTAGGGAAATCTGTCAGTAAAGGTCAAACATGACATGTGGAAAAGGAGAAAAAAATCTACAGGTATTATAGTACTCATATCCAGTCTCTCCAGCTTCAAAGGCTCTTCTTTACATCCTCATACATTTAGAACTGTAAAAGACTTTGAAGATCATTCGGTCCAACTCCATTATTTATAAGATGAACAAACTGAGGCTGAGAAAGCAAGATTTCTTATCAAAAGTCATACAGCTAATGTATGGGACTGGAATTCAAGCCTTCCTGATTACAAGTAAAATGCTCTATCCAGTACCAAATAGGTAAGTCTCTGGCTTATAAAGCTCTCTAAAACTTGTCCTTGTCTCACCTTTTCAATCTTCTTCTGCTTTCCATCCTCTTAGGTACTCTTTAATCTAGTCACACTGGTTTTCTTACTATTCCTCTTATAGGATAGTTTCATTTCCTGACTATTATTTTCACTGACTTATGCCTGCCTGGAACTCCTCTTCCATCTTTCTACCTGATTTCCTTCAACTCTCAACTCATGTTCATTTTCTTCTAGAAGTCTTTCTCAATTTTCCCTTAATACTAGTAACTTCTTCTATTTATTCTCTTTCATTTATCTTGATATATCTTATTTGTACATAGTAGGTTGCAGGCTGTCTCCTCCACAAGACCATGAGTTCCTTTAGAGTAGGGACTTGTTTTTTGCCTTTCATTGTATCCTCAATGCTGATTATAGTGTGTGGCACTATAATAGGTGCTGACTAAATGCTATCTGACAAATGATCCATTATGATATGCTGTCTCTAATTGCCTGCCTCCTGTTTCCGTTACACATACTCAGCCCTTCCTAGATATTTTTTGAAGATAGGGACTACCAAATTCAGCCACATACCACACATTTTGCTATTGTAAGATGCCATATATGCCAATTAAAATTCCTCTCAATAACTTAATATATTCCCAAGAGACCATTGCTAACCTCTAAACAAAGAATAGACAAGCACAGTCTAATTTCCAAAGTCTGAAAACATGACCTATAGAGAGAAAGTTCAGAATAAAGGTTACTACTATTCCCTTCAGTGAAGGAAATAGTTTCTAGAAGCTTTAACCATGAAATCATAGAAAAAGACAAACGTTTCTTCAATTCATAATAAATAAAAAACTAAAAGTGTAAGTCAGATGAACAAGCTTACGGTGACCACCATTATGTGATCTAGGCTTACTACCAAATTTCATTGTTTACACCTACCTACCACAAATCTTTTGCTCTAGTGAGGTAGTCTCTTCACTGTTCCTTTACTAAAGGCATATCTATTTTTGTCTCCATAGCTGTCCTAATGCTTCCTGTACATAATCTTAAATCTGAAAAGGTTTTCATAGATTCCAAATTCCAAGAATTCCTTATGAGTGGGTAATCTAGCCTCAATCTTATAACATTTCATTATAAGGGACTCACTACCATACAAAACATCCTTTTTCATTTCAGGGCTATTTGAATTATTTCTTATGCTTAGACAAAAATCTGATACCCAGTATCTTCTGCCCCTTGATTCTCATTCTCTCCTATGTGATAAAGTAAAATTAGTTCTCTTCTTTATTCTATCAATATAAATTCTATCCATTCTATAAAGATCATCTCTTACATGAGACCTTCTCTATTAATTGCAGGTAAAATTCTTATTCTTATTTACAGTCTCCACTCCTCATTCATTAATCAGAAAATATATTTTTCTTCAGACTTTGCAAGGTCTTTTGCTTTATACTCCCTTTGATGCAGTTGATATGTAACATATCATTGCCATGTCAGTTTTATCTCTTTACCAGACAATAAACTCTATGAAGACAAAGATTGTCATATGAAACGTTTGCTTATCTTACCCTGTTCAAACTCCCACCCTAGTGCCTAGAATCATGATCTGATCATGTGTTTATTGAACCTGTGGCAAATGAAAAATGAGTTTCACCACTTTCTGAAGATATAAAACTTTCAATACAATTCAACAATTATTTATTAAGTGCTTAGTACTTATTTACTATACACTTTGGCATTGATACTAATTTTTCTACTTCACCAGTTTAGAGAGATCTAGAATTATCTAGAATATCTTCTCCCCTTTTGAAAGATGAGCAGACTGAGGACCAGAGATCCTTGTCCAAAACCACACATATAATAAGTGACAGGTGAGTAATTTGAACTAGGGTCCATTACCTTCAAATTCAGCTTTCTTATCTGAAGTATCATGTTGCTTTTTATTATTTTTTTTTATTTTGAGTGTGTACTGATCTTGTCTTTAGGTATTTAATCAGATTGAATCCCTAAGGGCATGGTGGTGTCTTATATTTCTTTGGAATTCTTCCTGATATTGAATACAAGACCAAATATAATTCAAATTTATGACATCTAATATATGCAAAGTATCAAATCCATAGCAGATGTTCAATACATACTCATTTGATCAGTTCATATTGACTGAGGTTCCAATGCCCAACTATGTTGAGGGATTTGTACAATTAGAGAACATAGAATGTGAAAGATAGAAGGGACTTTAGAACAAAGAATTCCAGGGTTGGCAAGGAACACAACACAGAATATATTTTTGCTTAGTCTTGTCAGTTGTATCTCTATTTGAGGTCTTCTTGGCAAAGATACTGGAGTGGTTTGCACCATTTCCTTCTACAGATCATTTTATAAATGATGAAACTGAGGCAAATAGGGTTAAATGACTTGCCCAGGGTCATCCAGCTAGTAAGTACCTGAGACTCAATTTGAACTCAGGTCTTCCTGACTCCAGATCTAGTGCTCTACCACAATATAGAATATAAAATGTTATAAATGGTAAATGGAACTTTAGAGTTCAACTAATTTAGTAATTCTCAAAGTGTGGTCTGTGACTTTTCAAAATGTTCTTGAGGTTAAAACTATTTTCATAATAATACTAAGACATTTTAATTTCTAACAGAGTAAATGTTAGTAGATATAACCCATATGGAATTAAAGTTCTTGAAGAGTTCTCAGTAATTTAAAAAAATATGAAGTGATACTCAGACCAAAACATCTGTGAACCACCAATGTATTTTAACCCCTTCACTTTTTAATGTCAGAGGGGAAAGTGTCCATATTGATGGGAGACAGTAGAGTCAAAACTAGAATACAGATATCCTAATTCCTGGGTCATCCAGTGTTCTTTGTATTATACTTCATGGTCTCTAAACCAGGAGAGAAAGAATCTCCACTCTCAATTACCGGTAATATGTTAAACATTGTCCTTGGAGAGTATGAGAAAGTGGCCATGCAAATACCCTAAATATGAAAATCCTGATAGTACATTTAAATCCTGACATGTGATTGTCCCTGGTGTCTATTGTACGTTATCCTGTGTAAATGCCCAACGATGAAAAATTGAATGCAGGTCTTTTTGCAGTTTGGAGGAACTTGATAAATATTCAGGTGCCATCAATCTCAATTTTCCTAGAGACCCTCATAGGATTTAATTAGGTCTTTCCCAAAGACAGCAGCTCAAGACAGGAGAGAGCAACCTTTCAGTTTATGAGTTGTGAAAGGGGATGCCATTATCACATAACATGTGTCTCCAGAGATCCCAATTTATAAAAGCCTCCACGATTATGTCATCATCGATTAACATTTAGAGAAAATTATGATATGGATAATATATTAACTGTAGAGGAAAATGCATTGAATTGGGAAGCAGTGCCTGAGTCCCAAATGTGTCAATAAGTCACTCTTTGACTCCCAGCAAATCACTGCTTTTTGGGTCTCAATTTCCTGATTTTGAAAAGGGCTTTCAACTAGATGATTATACATCTCCTAATTCTCAGCTCTGATGGATATTAGATATATCTTCAAAACCTTCAATCACTTCCTATTGCTTCAAGAATAATACATAAGTCACTTAATCTGACATTTGAGGCCTCCACAATTTCTTTTTCATCCCTGTCTTACATTATTCTCACCATATACTCTATGTTCCAGAGAAAGAGGACAATGGATTATCCATAATATATTCCTACCATTGCACTTGTCACATAGTATATGACTACTACTAATAATAATCAATCAATTAATTAATTCCTAACTCTACAATGAGAAGAAAATATATTTTCTCAACACTGCATCTGAGCTAGTTTTGCTTATTATAATTACATAATATTTACTTTTTGATCATTCATTATTAATGACATTTTTTCACTAGTTCTTTATATCATGTGGATGAGAAAATGCCCATTGCCATTAAAATATACAGTTGAATAGAAATCCTTTAGGGTTCACTCATGAGTTTCTTTCTCTCTTTCTTTTTCTCTCTCTTTCCCCCCTCCCCCCCCCCCCCCATAATACATATACACAGATTTATAGGAAGAGGAAAGAGTGGAATAGATTGACTTTGGAAAGTTAGTGTACTTTTAATGAGTACCAAACTTCTCCCAGAAGCAAAGGTTATCCTTTTATTATTAAAATTCTTTAGATATGGCATTTCTGTTAGTTGTGAAAATCTACCATTTCTGAAAAGTTGAAATTGATGATCACTCAATAGGAAATGTAGAAGTGCCTGAGGAATTTCAGGAGGCTATAACTTATATTCTAAATTGAACTGTATTTACATGTGTCCATACATTATCTGCTCCATTAGATTGTGAACTCCATAAAGATAGGGATTTTATCCTATTAAGGTTTACACTTTCACCAATAATAACCAAAGGGCCTTCTAATATGAGACACTTTATAAATCTTTATTGAATGAATGAAGTAATCAAAACATCAATGATTTCTGAGGCCTAAAACTGAGTACCAAGTTTCTAGCTTTTGGGAAAAAAATGCCAAGAGCAATTTTTTTCTAAAAGTAAACTTTCTATTGACTCAATCTATCCTTTAAAATACTGTTCATCTCTACATTGAATCTAGATTTTGAAAATTATCAACTGCCCTCCCACAGAGTGAATCCTTCAAAGGGCCTTTCATGGATGGTATTTGCTTTCAGATCAACTTCCTTCTTACAAAGCTACCTAGCAGACAGCCAACTGTTTAAGGTGCCCAGAAGAGGGGAGGCAAGGGGAATTTCAGCCTTGTCAGTCATCAGGAGAGGGAAAAGTACACAACCCTGTCACTACCTCCAGCCTGGAAGGCAATCCTGATTGGCAGTTGCAGAGCTTCAACTGCACCACACAGGGCATGGTTCAGTTTTACATCAAAAGACTCAGTGCAAGGGAATAACAGTGCTGGCAAGAGCAGTGGAATGAAACGCCCTTTCCCCAGAAAAGGAAGGGAAGGCAACAAAAGAGAGACAGTTGATTCTAGCTTCTGAGGTTGTCACATATGATTTCACTTGAGAAGGGAGTTCAGTAATGCAGAAGACAAAAGATCCTCTGCTCACAATGAGGACAAGAGGACCAACCATCAAATATTAGCATTGGAAGGAACTTTAAAATATAGAAAAAAAATATCTAATCTGGGAGAACCTCAGGATAAAATGATAGTATTTAAGAGCTGGAAAGGACTACAGAGCACAGAATATCCATAGATGCTATTCCTTGTATATGGCACTGCATGTTCCATTTCTGTGCTTTGGCACCAACTGTCACTGACACCTGAAATGCTCTTATTCCTAACTGACCTTTATATAGTACTTACATTGTGCCACATACTATGCTAAGCACTTTATGGTTATGACTATTATTATTATAATTATTATTGGGCAATTACATGGAGCAGTCACTCAATCCTGTTTGCCTAAGTTTTCTCATCTGTAAAAAGAGCTGGAGCAGGAAATGGCAAATCCTCTAGAAAATCCCAAACAGAGTGACAAAAGAGTTGAACATGTTTGAAACAAATGAACAACAAAATAATAATTATACATAAAAGTATAACAATCATATGTTAATAAATTATTAATAGCTAACATTTATATAACGCTTGCTATGTGCCAGGCACTGTGCTAAGCACTTAACAATTATCTCATTTGATCCTCACAACAACTAGGGGAAGAGGTATTATCGTTATGTCCATTTTACAGATGATGAAACTAAAGAAAACAAAAGGTAAGTGACTTGGCTAATAAGTAGTTGAGGCTGGATTTGAACTCAGGTCTTCTGAACTCCAAGGCCCAGTATCCTGAACATTATACCACCTACTGCCTCCTATTCTCTGCCACTTAGTTTTACTGGCTTTCTGCAAGATTCGGCTCAGATTCCAGTTTCTGAAAGAGACCTTTTTTGGTTCTTCTAGCTGTAGTTCCTTCCCCTCTGAGAAAACTTTCTATCTCTTATTTACACCTTGTCTTCCCTATTAGAATATGAGAAATTCTTGAGATATAAATAGACAATTTTCAGATGAAGAAATTGAAACTATTTCTAATCATATGAAAAAGTGTCTAAATCACTGTTGATCAGAGAAATGCAAATTAAGACAACTCTGAGATATCACTAAGCACCTCTCAGATTGGCTGAGATGACAGGAAAAGATAATGATGAATGTTGGAGGGGATGTGGGAAAACTGGGACACTAATACATTGTTGGTGGAACTGGGAATGGATCCAACCATTCTGGAAAGCAATTTGGAATTATGCCCAAAGAGTTATCAAACTGTGCATACCCTGTGTCCCAACAGTGTTTCTACTGGACTTATATCCCAAAGAAATCTTAAAGGAGGGAAAGGGATCCACATGTGCAAAAATGTTTGTGGCAGTCCTTTTCATAGTGGTAAGAAACTGGAAATTGAATGAATGCTCATCAATTGGAGAATACTTAATAAATTATGGTATATGAATGTGATAGAATATTATTGTTCTGTAAGAAATGGTCAGAAGGATGACTTCAAAGAGGCCTGGAGAGACTTACATGAACTAATAATAAGTGAAATGAGCAGAACCAGGAAATCATTATACACGGCAACAAGATTACATGACGATCAATTCTGATGGACAGGGCCTTCTTCAACAATGAGATGATTCAGACCAGTTCCAATGGTTTAGTGATGAAGAGAGCCACCTTCATCCTGAGAGAGGAATGCAGGAACTGAATATGGTTCACAACATAGCATTTTCACTCTTTTTGTTGTTTGCTTGCATTTTATTTTGTTTCTCTTTTTTTTCCTATTTCTATTTGATTTTTCTTGTCCATCAAGATAATTGTATAAATATGTAAGCATGAATATATGCTTGAATTTAACATATATAGATATATCTGTTAAGGGACAGGTCAATTCTCCGAGAGCTTCCACAGCTGTGAATCCATATCTGAAGGAGTTGTAAGGCAGCCTTTGCTGACACAGGTGTTGCAGACTGGGAATGAGATAAATTGGAGGCAGAGGTAAAAGGAGAGGTCAGACAATGCAATGATTTCTCAGTCAGAGAAGTCAGAGAACAGCAACTGCCTCTCAGTCTCCTTGTATCATCCTCTCACACGAGGAGATCCATTCTGCAGGTCCGGGTTGGATCTCCAGCAGCCACTGTCAGGTGGCTCTTGTGTATTACAACAGCTCTCCTGTATAACAACATATTTCTACCATGTTTAACATATATTGGACTACTTGTCATCTAGGCAGTGGGGGTGTGTGTGTGTGTGTGTGTGTGTGTGTGTGTGTGTGTGTGTGTGTGGGAAGGAGGGGGGAATTGGAACACAAGGTTTTTCAAGGGCTAATGTTAAAGAATTGTTCATGTATATGTTTTGAAAAAATAAAAAAAAGTTTTAATAAAAATAATAAGCTTTAATAAATAATAATAAAAAGAAAAGAAAAAAACTATTATTAAAAAACAGAATATGTCCTTGAAATCAGGAATAGTTTTTGCCTTTCTTTGCACTTCCTGCACTTAAGTGCAGTACTTGAGAACAAAGTAGGAAAAGTCATAATGAATTCTTGGTGACTGAATAAATATTAGAGTAGGAAAGATGTTATGAACACAACATTAGAGGTGGGAAAGGGCATGAACATCTGGTGCAGTATTTTATGTAAGAG